>NW_028260920.1:0-35655 GCF_056163025.1 Triticum urartu | reverse complement strand
AGAGAGAACCAAATTTGTAAAGCAAACAAACCCACGCTTCGGGAAGGTGAGGCGAACTAACAATTCCTTCCGTCGTGTATCCTCGATTGATGCGGCTTCAGATACTTCAATTGTAGATTTGAGTATTGAGCGAAAGGTTACACCTACAGGATATGGTATGGTATGGATTACAGGCCAATCCTACTCTATTAGTATCCGTAGGCAGCATAGGGGAGAAAAGCACTACACCTAGAAATAGGAATCAACAAGAGAAAAACTTTGTTAGAAATTACCCCTTTCCTGATCGGTATCAGGGCTGGGAAGAATGGTTGGGATAACAAACAACCATCAGGTTTGTACTTTGGATACCCCTATAACCATCAAAGATCGTTGAAGTAGCTAATTCCTCTAAATAGGAGGCGTTGAGAACAAAGAAATTATTGGAGCTATCGTTTTCCTCTAGCATTAATAGAATTCATTGGTGTTAAGAAAAACCTCTTGTGGGAAGGTTGGCTAGAGATTTCTTGGAAAAATACCAGCCCCTTTCGGTTCATAATGAGACGGGACTAATTCTATTTTGATTCTATAGATTATTTCGCTTAGTACTATTATGTACAGAAGGGAGGAGCCGTATGAGATGAAAACCTCATGTACGGTTTTGGAACGGAGATTTTTTGAATAGAATGAACGACCGTAACGGATGTTGGCTCAATCCGAAGGAAATTATGCGGAAGCTTTGCAAAATTATTATGAAGCTACGCGACTAGAAATCGATCCCTATGATCGAAGTTATATACTCTATAACATAGGCCTTATACACACAAGCAATGGAGAGCATACAAAGGCTTTGGAATATTATTTCCGGGCACTAGAACGAAACCCCTTCTTACCGCAAGCTTTTAATAATATGGCCGTGATCTGTCATTACGTGCGACTATCTCCACTATAGAAAGAAAAAAAAAAAAGAGAGGATCAAATTTTCTAGTAAATACTAGAAAAAAAGGGCTTTCTACATAGGGATCGTAAAAACAACGATTTTTCCCTATCAGCTGTAGGAAGGAAGGACACTTCACGAGAATCAAAAAACGAAGAAAGTATGGCCTATACTACTACTCTATGGATAAAGTTTCTCAAATTGATAGAGAAAGCACCGTAAAGATCAATTAGTGAGCGACTGGGTCGATACAACTAAAAAAAACTGCTTACTTATCCCATGATATGGGGCAAAATTTAGGAATCCGCTTATGTAATAGAGCCGATCCACTAAGGGATTAAGCAGCGGTGTAGTATCAGATCCCAAAGATAGTAAGTTCTTTTTTCTTTCTTATGGAAAAAAGTCTTTTTCAAGGATTCTATAGAGATTTCATATATGAAACCGGGATAGTTACCTCTCAGAAAATTTGAACGAAGGCTCTATATCTATCTATGCTTCATTCTTCTGAAGGTGGGAAAAAAGATCAAACTGATTATTGATAAAAATTAGGGTTTGAAACTTAGGTAATTAATTTCTTCTGCTTAACCCAAGAACAAATTGGATCGATTTTTGATAAATCGAATTCAGTTAAGATAGGGGAAATTCAGATAGCAATTTCTGAGCCGTATGAGGTAGGAAACTCTCAAGTACGGTTCTAAGGGAAGGAACTTCCTATTCCGACCGAGGAGAACAGGCCATTCTACAGGGTGATTCGGAAATTGCGGAAGCTTGGTTTGATCAAGCTGCTGAATATTGGAAACAAGCTATAGCGCTTACTCCGGGAAATTATATTGAAGCACAGAACTGGTTGAAGATTACGAAGCGCTTTGAATTTGAATAAGACCATGCTCCTTCTTTTTCATAAAATGGGTGGTTTGGTTGTTGATCCATTAATCAAATAAATTAGGTCGTAAGATCGAATCAAGAATTTCATTATATCCATTTCTTATACCTTCTATTTTATATGATATTTCATAAGAATAAACCATAGGGATAGGGTCTAGAATAGAAGTAATAAAGTGAATAAAAAGAGGGGGCAATCTAAATATTGCTAATATATTAGGACCATCTTATTAATAATTCTAATGAGTTATCTTGGAATTTAGAATCAAATAAAAAACCCTATATTATGCTCAAGGAAAGTAGATATAGATAGGAGCTTATGCCCTCAAAAAAAATACACTAGTTTCTTAAATTAAAAATAAAAAAGATTTTTTTCTTACGTCGAGAAATATTTGTTTTTCAAGATAAACAATGTCCGTTAGGCACCTAATCTTTATGTCATAATAGACCCGAACACTTGCCTCGGATTGACTTCAATATATAATTGCTCCAGTGAATAACTAAAAAAAAAATAGAAGGATGGTAGATAGTAAAGAAAAGAACTAATCACAATATCTATCTTTCAAAATCTATCTTTCAAAATCTATCTTTCAAAATATATATCTTTCAAAGATTCACTAAAAAGACAGTTGGCGGGTCTCTTTGTATGTCTTGTCCGGAAAGAGGAGGACTTAATGATTATTCGTTCGCCGGAACCAGAAGTAAAAATTGTTGTGGATAGGGATCCTGTAAAAACATCTTTTGAGGAATGGGCCAGACCCGGCCATTTCTCAAGAACACTAGCTAAGGGCCCTGATACTACCACTTGGATCTGGAACCTACATGCTGATGCTCACGATTTCGATAGTCATACTGGTGATTTGGAGGAGATTTCTCGAAAAGTCTTTAGTGCTCATTTCGGGCAACTTTCCATTATCTTTCTTTGGTTGAGTGGCATGTACTTTCATGGCGCCCGTTTTTCCAATTATGAAGCATGGCTAAGTGATCCTACTCACATTGGACCCAGTGCTCAGGTAGTTTGGCCTATAGTAGGGCAAGAAATATTGAATGGTGATGTAGGCGGGGGTTTCCGAGGAATCCAAATAACCTCTGGTTTTTTTCAGCTTTGGCGAGCATCTGGAATAACTAGTGAATTACAACTCTATTGTACTGCAATTGGTGCATTGATTTTTGCAGCGTTAATGCTTTTTGCTGGTTGGTTCCATTATCACAAAGCCGCTCCCAAATTGGCCTGGTTCCAAGATGTAGAATCCATGTTGAATCACCACTTAGCGGGATTATTAGGACTTGGGTCTCTTTCTTGGGCGGGGCACCAAATTCATGTATCTTTACCAATTAACCAATTTCTTGACGCTGGGGTGGATCCTAAAGAGATACCACTTCCTCATGAATTTATCTTGAATCGGGACCTTTTGGCTCAACTTTATCCTAGTTTTGCCGAAGGAGCAACCCCTTTTTTCACTTTAAATTGGTCCAAATACGCAGAATTTCTGACTTTTCGCGGAGGACTAGATCCAGTAACCGGTGGTCTCTGGCTGACCGATATTGCGCACCATCATTTAGCTATTGCTATTCTTTTCCTAATCGCAGGTCATATGTATAGGACCAATTGGGGTATTGGCCATGGACTTAAAGATATTTTGGAGGCTCACAAGGGCCCATTTACAGGACAAGGCCATAAGGGTCTTTATGAAATCTTAACAACGTCATGGCATGCTCAATTATCTCTTAACCTAGCTATGCTAGGCTCTACAACCATTGTTGTAGCTCATCATATGTATTCTATGCCTCCCTATCCATACCTAGCTACTGACTATGGTACACAACTTTCCTTGTTCACACACCACATGTGGATTGGCGGATTTCTAATAGTCGGTGCTGCTGCACATGCAGCAATTTTTATGGTAAGAGACTATGATCCAACTACTCGATACAACGATCTATTAGATCGCGTCCTTAGACACCGCGATGCAATCATATCCCACCTTAACTGGGTATGTATATTTCTAGGTTTTCACAGTTTTGGCTTGTACATTCATAATGATACCATGAGTGCTTTAGGCCGTCCACAAGATATGTTTTCGGATACTGCCATACAATTACAACCTATCTTTGCTCAATGGGTACAAAATATCCATGCTACTGCGCCTGGCGTAACAGCTCCTGGTGCAACAACAAGTACTAGCTTAACGTGGGGAGGCGGCGAGTTAGTAGCAGTAGGTGGCAAAGTGGCTTTGTTACCTATTCCATTAGGAACCGCAGATTTTTTAGTCCATCACATTCATGCATTTACCATACATGTGACTGTATTAATACTTTTGAAAGGTGTTTTATTTGCTCGGAGTTCCCGTTTGATACCCGATAAAGCAAATCTAGGTTTTCGCTTTCCTTGCGATGGGCCTGGCCGAGGGGGAACATGTCAAGTATCCGCCTGGGATCATGTTTTCTTAGGTTTATTCTGGATGTACAATGCAATTTCGGTAGTCATTTTCCATTTCAGTTGGAAAATGCAGTCGGATGTTTGGGGTACTATAAGTGATCAAGGGGTGGTAACTCATATTACAGGGGGAAACTTTGCACAGAGTTCCATTACGATTAATGGGTGGCTTCGAGATTTCTTGTGGGCACAGGCATCGCAAGTCATTCAGTCTTATGGTTCTTCATTATCTGCATATGGTCTTTTTTTCTTAGGTGCTCATTTTGTCTGGGCCTTCAGTTTAATGTTTTTATTCAGCGGCCGTGGTTATTGGCAAGAACTCATTGAATCTATCGTTTGGGCTCATAACAAATTAAAAGTTGCTCCTGCTACTCAGCCTAGAGCCTTGAGCATTATACAAGGACGCGCTGTAGGAGTAACCCATTACCTTCTGGGTGGAATTGCCACGACATGGGCATTCTTCTTAGCGAGAATTATTGCAGTAGGATAGTGGCTAGGAGGATTTGAAAGGCATTATGGAATTAAGATTTCCCAGGTTTAGCCAAGGCTTAGCTCAGGACCCCACTACTCGTCGTATTTGGTTTGGTATTGCTACCGCACATGATTTCGAAAGTCATGATGATATTACTGAAGAACGTCTTTATCAGAACATTTTTGCTTCTCACTTTGGGCAATTAGCAATAATCTTTCTATGGACGTCCGGAAATCTGTTTCATGTAGCTTGGCAAGGAAATTTTGAATCATGGATACAGGATCCTTTACACGTAAGACCTATTGCTCATGCGATTTGGGATCCTCATTTTGGTCAACCCGCTGTGGAAGCCTTTACTCGAGGAGGTGCTGCTGGTCCAGTGAATATTGCTTATTCTGGAGTTTATCAGTGGTGGTATACAATAGGATTACGCACCAATGAGGATCTTTATACTGGAGCTCTTTTTCTATTATTTCTTTCTACGCTGTCCTTAATAGCGGGTTGGTTACATCTACAACCCAAATGGAAACCAAGCCTTTCGTGGTTCAAAAACGCGGAATCTCGTCTCAATCATCATTTGTCAGGACTTTTCGGGGTAAGTTCTTTGGCTTGGACAGGACATTTAGTTCATGTTGCTATTCCCGCATCCAGGGGGGAGTACGTTCGATGGAATAATTTCTTAGATGTATTACCCTATCCCCAGGGGTTGGGACCCCTTTTGACGGGTCAATGGAATCTTTATGCCCAAAACCCTGATTCGAGTAATCATTTATTTGGTACCGCTCAAGGAGCGGGAACTGCCATTCTAACTCTTCTTGGGGGATTCCATCCACAAACACAAAGTTTGTGGCTGACCGATATGGCTCACCATCATTTAGCTATTGCATTTATTTTTCTCATTGCCGGTCACATGTATCGAACTAACTTCGGAATTGGGCACAGTATTAAAGATCTTTTAGAAGCGCATACTCCTCCGGGGGGTCGATTAGGGCGTGGGCATAAGGGCCTTTATGACACAATCAACAATTCGATTCATTTTCAGTTAGGTCTTGCTCTAGCTTCTTTAGGGGTTATTACTTCCTTAGTAGCTCAACATATGTACTCTTTACCTCCTTATGCATTCATAGCACAAGACTTTACTACTCAAGCTGCTTTATATACTCATCACCAATATATTGCAGGGTTCATCATGACAGGGGCTTTTGCTCATGGAGCTATTTTTTTCATTAGGGATTACAATCCGGAACAGAATGAGGATAATGTATTGGCAAGAATGTTAGACCATAAAGAAGCTATCATATCTCATTTAAGTTGGGCTAGCCTCTTTCTAGGATTCCATACCTTGGGCCTTTATGTTCATAACGACGTCATGCTTGCTTTTGGTACTCCAGAAAAGCAAATCTTGATCGAACCTATATTTGCCCAATGGATACAATCTGCTCATGGCAAGACGACATATGGGTTCGATATACTCTTATCTTCAACGAATGGCCCCGCTTTCAATGCGGGTCGAAGCCTATGGTTGCCCGGATGGTTGAATGCTGTTAATGAGAATAGTAATTCGCTTTTCTTAACAATAGGACCTGGGGATTTCTTGGTTCATCATGCTATTGCTCTAGGTTTGCATACAACTACATTGATTTTAGTAAAGGGCGCTTTAGATGCACGCGGTTCCAAATTAATGCCAGATAAAAAGGATTTTGGATATAGTTTTCCTTGTGACGGCCCAGGGCGCGGCGGTACTTGTGATATTTCTGCTTGGGACGCATTTTATTTGGCAGTTTTCTGGATGTTAAATACCATTGGGTGGGTTACTTTTTATTGGCATTGGAAACATATCACATTATGGCAGGGCAACGTTTCACAATTTAATGAATCCTCCACTTATTTGATGGGATGGTTAAGAGATTACCTATGGTTAAACTCTTCACAACTTATCAATGGATATAATCCTTTTGGGATGAATAGTTTATCGGTATGGGCGTGGATGTTCTTATTTGGACATCTTGTTTGGGCTACTGGATTTATGTTCTTAATTTCCTGGCGGGGGTATTGGCAGGAATTAATTGAGACTTTAGCATGGGCTCATGAACGCACACCTTTAGCTAATTTAATTCGCTGGAGAGATAAGCCCGTGGCTCTTTCCATTGTGCAAGCAAGATTGGTTGGATTAGCTCACTTTTCCGTGGGTTATATATTCACTTATGCAGCTTTCTTGATTGCCTCAACATCAGGCAAGTTTGGTTAATTTAGTTTGTTTTTTTGTACTGTATCAGCACCTAGTTCATTACTCTTGATAGAGAGGGAGGATCTGCCTTTTTAGATTTCTTTTTCTATTTATTTTTCCATCTAGGATTAGAACCGTATACTTGGTAATAATAGCAACGACACATTATGGCAAAAAAAAGTTTGATTCAGAGGGAGAAGAAGCGGCAGAAATTAGAACAGAAATATCATTTGATTCGTCAATCTTTAAAAAAAAAGATAAGAAGCAAAGTTTCTCCCTTGAGTTTGAGTGAAAAAACGAAAATGCGAGAAAAATTGCAATCCCTACCGCGTAATAGTGCACCTACACGCCTTCATCGACGTTGTTTTTTGACCGGAAGACCTAGAGCTAACTATCGACATTTTGGGCTATCCGGACACGTACTTCGAGAAATGGTTTATGAATGTTTGTTACCGGGTGCAACAAGATCCAGTTGGTAAGGATAAAATACCCTTTCGTATTTGTATGGATTTCTGGAATTGATAATCATAGAGGAGCCCTCTTTACCATTCTGTATAAATGGACTATTCTATTTGTATAGATATTGGTAGAGGGGCGTATCCAACCCTCTTTTATCCACTAGTTACCCCTCTTTAGTTTAAGAGTATAGAGCAGTTTGGTAGCTCATAAGGCTCATAACCTTGGGGTTGCGGGTTCGATTCCCACTACCGCCTCCATACTCCTTCTTTATGATATATGCATGATATAATATATACATCATGCATTTGTATCTGGATTTTTTGATTTCCTAAAAGAGTTTTGGTCTAACAGTTTTTTCTCGGAAGAAGCAAAAAAATAAAAGAAAGAATAAAATATGAAAGAAAAGCGTCCATTGTCTAATGGATAGGACAGAGGTCTTCTAAACCTTTGGTATAGGTTCAAATCCTATTGGACGCAATCTTATTTCTATCTATTCTTTAAATAACTATACTAAACTAAAAACAAAGAAAACTTTTTTGCATGATTCAAATGAAAAAGCTTTCTCAACGATTCCTATTCTACTAACAAGAGTAGACATGCAAAATTTATTTGTTACTGAAGAGAAAACCGTTCCAGCTGTTCCTGAATAGCTTCCTTCAAAAGGATTTCCGCTTGCTCGGTGAATGTCTTGCTAGAAGATATAATTTCTTGGAATTGAGGTTTAGTATCTTTTAGATGTTTACGTAACTCATCCAGAAATTTATTTACCTGTTCAATTTCTAACGAATCAAGATATCCTCTTGTTCCGGTATAAATAGTAGCTATCTGCTCTTCCACTGGGAGAGGATTTGCCTGGGATTGTTTAAGCAATTCCCTTAATCGTCGACCCCTTGCCAATTGATTCTGACTTGTTTTATCGAGAGCAGAGGCGAATTGTGCAAAGGCTTGTAACTCTGCGAATTGCGCTAGTTCCAATTTTGATTTGCCAGCTACTTGTTTCATGGCTTTAATTTGAGCCGCGGATCCTACTCTGGAAACAGAAATACCCACATTAATAGCGGGTCGAATTCCGGCATTGAATAGATCCGCAGATAAGAATATTTGTCCATCTGTAATGGAGATTACATTAGTAGGAATATAGGCGGAAACGTCTCCAGATTGAGTCTCAACTATTGGTAAAGCGGTCATACTTCCTTCGCCTAAAAGAGAATTTAATTTAGCGGCTCTTTCTAAAAGGCGTGAATGCAAATAAAAAACATCCCCTGGATAAGCCTCACGTCCGGGAGGTCTTCTTAATAGAAGGGACATTTGGCGATAAGCTTGTGCCTGTTTGGAGAGATCATCATAAATTATTAAAGTATGCCGTTCGCGGTACATAAAATACTCAGCCAGGGCTGCTCCCGTATAAGGAGCGAGGTATTGTAATGTAGCAGGTGAATCCGCCATTTCAGCTACTACAATAGTGTATTCCATGGCCCCCTCCTCATGGAAAGTAGTTACTACTTGAGCTACGGAGGATGCTCTTTGACCGATAGCTACATAAACACATATTACACCTTGCCCTTTTTGATTGAGAATTGTATCTGTGGCTACTGCTGTTTTGCCAGTCTGTCTGTCCCCAATAATTAACTCTCGCTGACCGCGCCCTATAGGGATCATCGAATCGATAGCAATAAGCCCTGTTTGAAGAGGTTCGTATACGGAACGCCTGGAAATTATACTTGGAGCAGGAGATTCAATTAAGCGAGATTCGGAAGCTATAATTTCGCCTTTCCCATCAATAGGTTTAGCCAGAGCATTTACAACACGACCCAAGTAAGCCTCACTCACGGGTATCTGAGCAATTCTTCCTGTTGCTTTTACAAAACTTCCCTCTTGTATCATCAACCCATCGCCCATTAATACAATCCCAACATTTTTGGATTCCAAATTCAGAGCAATACCCCTAGTACCTTCTGCAAATTCGACTAATTCACCTGACATTATTTCACCAAGACCTATAATACGAGCAATCCCATCCCCCACTTGAACTACGCGACCTATATTCTCAATCCCTACTTTCCTATTATATTGTTCAATACGTTCGCGGAGAATTTTATGAATTTCGTCGACTCGAAGGGTTGCCATTAGTGTTTCTTGACTCTTTTTTCGGAAGCAAGGGGAAAAATAATGCCTAAATTCTAAACGAAAGTAGAAGTTCAAGGCCTAATTAATTTAATTATTTCTTCCATTCCAGGGACCCGAGAATGCCAATATTAGCACGAATCGTACGGAAATGTAACTCGGTATTCAAACAACTATTCAGAGTTCCTAGAGCTCCTTGTACGGCCTGTTGGAAAACCCGCTGTCGGACCTGATTCATTGCCCTTTGTTTTTCAAAATAAAGGGTTTCGTTTTTAGACTTTTCCAATTGTTCCAAACTAATAGAAGTAGCATTAATCAAATTTGCTTTTTCTCGTTCTATCTCAGAGTATCCATTCATTCGATACTCATCCGCTTCTAGTTCGACTTTCTGTAATCGAATCCGAGCTTTTTCGAGTTGCTCAATGGTCCCTCTACGCAATTCTTCTGAATTTCGAATAGTACTCAAGATCCTCTGTTTTCGATTATCTAATAAATCTTTTAATGAAAGTAGATTATTTTGTAAGTTTACAACTTTTATGATCTCTTCCCGAACCAAACATGAATCTTTCGATTCATTTGGCTCTCACGCTCCTTTTTTTTTTTCTATAGCTATTTCCATATCTTTTTTTTAAGTAATGAGCCTATCCTCTATCTTCTTTTTTATGTTTATATTTCAATATACCGAAACCTATATAAGACTAGATAAATATTAAGAGGACTCTTCCGCCTAGATAAAAATATATCATGGTCAGCAAAGTTGTTTCTTTATTTTTATTTGCCCTCTAGTTAATAATTTCAATTTCATTAAGAAAAACTAACTAAATAAATGGAAAATGAAAATTAATAGAATTCTTTTTTATTTTTTTTTTCTTCAAATCCAAAAAATTTCTCTTTTTTATACATAGGTCGTCGATTCGGCATTGGTTAAAAAAGGGCAGGGTGCCCCCTTTTTTTTCTAGTAAATAGTTCAAACCATTTTATCGATATGAGTGTTCTATATCAGATAAATTTTACATTAGCTATTTCCCGTTTAAATTGGTACTAATACTAATATAGTTGTAGAAAGAGTACCTCTTTTTGCCTGGACTTCAAGCAGTTTAGCTTTAACCGTGTTAATGGTCTCACATTCTTGGTTTATAGAGAATCAAAGTTGATTTACCAATGAGTCGCGAAATGCTATGGTTCTTCCATATGATTTCTGAATTTATTCAGAAGTAATTCGTCGAGATCGTGCACCCTTTTCTTATTTATCCGAAAAATACTAAAAAATATTATAAAGTGCAGCCGGATAGATCCAATCTATTCTTGAAATAGACAACTCGCACACACTCCCTTTCCAAAAAAAATCAAAACACCAACCACTACAGTTAGATTTATTAGATTTGTTGCTAAAATATCGGTATTAAGCCCGAAACTGCCAGCGGATGGCCAGTGAGCTAAAAAAACGAAAGAATGGGTTACATTTTTCATATGCTCTCCTCTTATAGATAGGACGAACAAAGAACAAAGTTTTTCGATCACTTACTTCGCTCGCCCTTTTTTGATCGGTTTTTTTAATGCAAATAGATTCAATCTAGTAATTTCTTTTAGATTAAGTCTTACGTCTTGTTTGACCGGTGAAAGACTTCCTTTGTTGAAATGTTC
Organism: Triticum urartu; assembly: GCF_056163025.1. Lineage (NCBI taxonomy): Eukaryota > Viridiplantae > Streptophyta > Magnoliopsida > Poales > Poaceae > Triticum > Triticum urartu. Next base: position 24,497 of record NW_028260920.1, on the reverse strand, counting down.
TGTTCCCAAAATTCCTAAAATAAAAGGAAAAAACTTTCCACTTTCCTAAACTAAGGACGGGAAATAAGAAGGTGAGCATATCTTCTAAATTAATAATACTCAACTCAGCCCTTCCTAGAATGGGGTATTATCTGTCCCGATAAATAGATAATTCCAGGAGTAATAAATAGGAGTAAATTAAATAAAGTATTGATATAATTGGAATTGTGGAAGCAAATACCAATTTACTAAAAAAAGAAAAAAGTATCTAATCGAAATCGAAAGAATTTTTTTTTTAAGATTAAACAAAAGGGTTCGCAAATAAAAGCGCTAGTGCCACAACTAGTCCATAAATTGTTAAAGCTTCCATAAAAGCTAGACTAAGCAATAAAGTACCTCGTATTTTACCTTCTGCTTCTGGCTGTCTCGCAATACCTTCTACAGCTTGTCCTGCAGCAGTACCTTGACCAACTCCAGGTCCAATAGAAGCAAGCCCTACGGCCAATCCAGCAGCAATAACAGAAGCAGCAGCAATTAGTGGATTCATGGTGAGTAGTTCCTCGTGTCAAAAAAAAGAAATGGTTAAGGATACAATCAACCAATAAATTCTTACTTCTAAGCTCTATTGGGGAGAAGTAAAGTAACTAAAAAGTACAAATTGAAATCAAATTGAAATGATAATGTGAATTGTCCGAACTACATAGAAGGGAATTCCATATCCATATATCGGATTAGATAATGAATCTAACCTAGGAATATATAATATAATATCCTATATATATACATTTGTTTCTTCTATTTTGTTTGCATATTTTCTCATTTTCTATTGAATCGGATTCTAAAATCATTGCTTAAAGTGGAAACCTGCATAAAAGAGGACTCCACTTATAGACATTAAGGATATTATAGTATAGATCTAGCCTGACTCCACCCTCCTTAATGCATATATACTTTGAAAATTCCATAATATAGTCTATTCTATTCTCTCTCCTACAACTCTAGGCTATATATTCATACGCATTTCTAACTATTTTTTTGCAACCAAGCAGATTATCTGGAACCATGCATGAATTGAGCTAAGCTGCAAAAAAAAAAAATACTATTTCCAAAAAGAGTCAATTCAATGATGACCCTCCATGGATTCACCTATATAGGCTGCGGCTAATGTTGCAAAAATAAGAGCTTGAATACCGCTTGTAAATAATCCAAGAAACATGACCGGTATAGGGATTACTAAGGGGACTAAAGAAACAAGAACAACAACGACTAATTCATCCGCCAATATATTCCCGAAAAGTCGAAAGCTAAGCGATAATGGTTTTGTGAAATCTTCTAGGATGTTAATTGGTAAAAGGATTGGAGTTGGTTTAATATATTTCTCGAAATAGCTCAATCCTTTTTTGCTAAGACCAGCATAAAAATATGCCGCTGACGTGAGTAAAGCTAAAGCAACAGTAGTATTTATATCATTCGTGGGCGCTGCTAATTCCCCATGGGGTAACTCTATAATTTTCCAAGGTAAAAGAGCACCCGACCAATTCGAAACAAAAATAAAAAGGAACATAGTTCCAATAAAGGGAACCCAGGGACCATATTCTTCTCCAATCTGAGTTTTGCTCAAGTCTCGAATAAACTCAAGGACATATTCAAAAAAATTCTGACCGTCGGTCGGGATGGTTTGTGGATTCCGAACAGCTATGACAACTGAACCTAGCAAGATAGTAATTACGACCCAAGAAGTGATGAGTACTTGGGCATGAATTTGGAAACCTCCTATTTGCCAATAGAAGTGTTGGCCTACTTCTACACCCGATATATCGTATAACCCCTTGAGTGTTTTAATGGAACAAGGTATAATATTCATATTGTCCTCTGATAAAAATTGAACTTCAAAAAAGGAATTCTTTTGATTCAACCATCTCTTTCTCAACTCAGCAACTTGAAGTATTAATCTTATATTTAGGATACCAAGAAAGCACATCAGATCATAATATATATCAATACCCTCTAATATATATCAATATTCCCCTTCTTTTTTCTATGCAAAAAAAATTCTATGCAAAAAAAAAGATATAGTAAAGTAAGTGATTCCATAAATTTACGCAGTTGCCCAAGAATTCACTATATATTCTTAATCAACGATTTCTTATATAGAGAGAACGGCCCTCACAAATTGAAAATACTAATTTGTTAAGAATCAATCGAATTGAAGTCATAGTGTCATCGTTGGCTGGAATCGATATATTCGCGAGATCCGGGTCACAATTTGTATCGACTAAAGAAATAGTAGGAATCCCCAAAATGGCACATTCCCGAAGAGCTATATACTCTTTTTGCTGATCAAGGACGATCACAATGTCTGGCAATCTCGTCATATATTTGATCCCGCCGAGATACCTTTGCAAAGTAGATAATTTTCTCTTCAAGATTGCCACATCTCTTTTTGGGAGATGGTGGAATTTTCCCATTTTTTCTTCTGCTCTTAAGTCTCTAAATTGAGAAAGTCTAGTTTTCGTAATCGACCAATTCGTTAACATACCACTGAACCACTTTTTATTAACATAATGACAACGAGCCCTTATTGCAGCTGATGCTACTAAATCTGTTGCTCTTTTTTTGGTACCAACAATTAAGAAACTTTTTCCCTGACTTGCTGCATCAAAAACTAAATCACAAGCTTCTGATAAAAAACGAGCCGTTCTAGCGAGATTTATAATATGAGTACCTTTACGCTTTGCCGAAATGTAAGGGGCCATTTTAGGATTCCATTTCTTAATACCATGACCAAAATGAACTCCTGCTTCTATCATCTCTTTCAAATTAATGTTCCAATATCTTCTTGTCATTTTTTCCACACTTCCTTTTTTTTAATCCTACCATTCCATTACGGAATTTAGTTCTTTTTGAAGATTAAGAAAGATCCGAAATAGCTTGAAATAAATAATAATTGTTCCGAGAGAACCTTGTACTAAGATAAGAGTTGGCCATTGATACATGGTATAAACATAACCACCTTAATGAATTAACTGACTTGTTTTACTTATTAAAATAAAAATCTTAAAAATCTAAAATTTGACCTGTTAGTGTTCTAAGTTCAAAAGTCTAGTAAAGTAAAAAATATTTTTATGGGGGTTCTTATGTCTCATAAAAATTGTTTGTTACGTCAGAATCTGAAGAAACTAATTCTGTATGGAGAAACAAAAAATCTCTCATTTCCGACGCGAATAGATTTTTTTTTTTTATTTCGAAATAAAGGTTCTTGTCTTGTGGGGAACGATGCACAAATTTTTGGAATCCGGTACCAACAGGTATAATCCCCCCCAGAACTACGTTTTCTTTCAAGCCTTTCAACCAATCAATGCGACCTCGTAGGGCAGCTTTTGCTAAAACTCGAGCAGTTTCTTGAAAACTTGCTTCAGATATGAAACTTTGGGTATTCAGGGAAGCCCTTGTTATTCCCAATAAGATTGCCCGATAATAGATCGATTCATCCAAAGCTCGTCCTGCTCGTTCCGCTCGCAATAGTCCGATTAATTCCCCAGGCGAAAAAACATTAGACATTCCATCTTCGGAAACCCGCACTTTTGATGTTACTTGGCGTATAATAATCTCTATATGTCTATTATGGATCTGTACCCCTTGGGATCGATAAACCTTTTGGATTTTATTAACCAAAGAGATACGACTTTGGGCTATGGTTAGCTCAGCTCCAATCAAGAATCCCCAAGGGACCGCCAAGAATTCTTGGTATACGCTCATTCCAATCCTCAATTCTCCTTTCGAGATTCGGGGATAATGAATCAATTGAACGCGCTTCAAAGATTTGTTCCACTTTTGGAAGACCTTGCGTTATGTCACTAGATCTCGATTTTTCATATATAAACGTAACTAACCTATCTCCCTTGTAAAGGATTTCTCCATAATGACCATTAACAGTTGCTCCTGTAGTGGCCAAATAAGGTTTAGCTGCTCTTATAACAAAGGAATTCATATTTACAATGAAAATTTGACCGGATTTTTTTATGTGCGATTTAAATAGACATACATTTTCACAAATAAATTGTCCAAGGTGAATTATTGCCAATGTCTCTTCCCAAGAATCATGATGGACAAAGTGACAATTCAAAAGGAATGGATCCAACATTATGTTACTATCGAAATTAGAAATCCTTTTATTTTCATCTATTAAAGAGTATTTAAGTTCTTGAAGTACTTGGAAGGTTTGTTTTAAATTGTCAACGAACAAATATTTTTTTAACAGGATTTTATTATGCGTTAGTAAATAGTAAGATGAAGAAAAATGCGATATACTAGCTACAATAGCGCCTAAGGGCCCAAAAATTTCTCGAATAGGAATTCTAGGATTCCATTCTTTTATCGCATTGGGATGTTTTGAATTCTTGAATAAACCAATTCGAGAACAGTTGGATGCCGACAAAATCATCAAAGAGTGGTATTCTTTATTTCGATTCAACAAAGTGCCAATAGCTTCTGGATGTTGGCTAAGTGATTCAATCTTCGCCTTGGAATAAAAAGAATTGATATTGGCGCGATCTAACCTATTATGGGGAATCGGTCCTGCACTTGTCCTACCATACCTTTTTCGTGTATACGAAATAGTGGACTTGACTAACTCAATTCTTAGGAAATCGCGAATAAGATCATTTGCTCTTACCTCAACAAGGGAAGCACCAGCCTTTTCTTTTTCTTCTTGTTCCCAATTCACTACTAAGCAAGTTCTAACAAATTGACTATTTGTGTGATAAATTCTTTGAGTTAACTTGCTATTTTCATGAGAAATAAAATTGACAAGTCGAATTTGGAGATTATTTTCTTCTTGCAAGAGATCCTGCGGGAAAAGTGTTGCTAAATTTCTTCCTTCGTCCATTTCATATGCCACTGTAGGGCGAACGGAAACAAAATACTTTTCCTTGCTCTTGAGAATTTTTTTCCGTTGAACATAGACCCAATTTTTCCTTTTTTTTGATTCCTTAGAATCTTTTTTTTGTCTTTCTGGCGGTATCAAACAGCCACCTAATATCTTATCCGCCTCTTCAGGAAAATGAATATCTCCGGAAAATATTTTGAGTTCCGTATGGCTTTTTTTTCTCTTCACTCGGACCAGTCCGCCTAGTCGACTTCTTGTATTTTTTGTGAGTTGTGTATTCACTCCAATAATACTATTGTCAAGTATCTTTAGGGATGAAGATCTCGGCAAGATATGAAGTTCTTGAAGAATGAAAAAAAACCGATCTACTTCTTTTTGGTATTTTAGACTAAATTCTTTTGTTCCTCGATGCTCAATCAAACCCTCTTTTTTTAAGATGGAATCTTCCTCTGGGCTCTCGTATTCGTCCTCTGAATCTTCTTCTGAGTCTTCCTCTAAAGTACCATATTTTTCCTCTGCGCTTTCCCCGGGGCTGCCATATTCGTCTTCTGAGTCTTCCTCTAGAGTTCCATATTCGTCCTCTTGGGTCCTATATTTGCTCTCTGGGCTCCCATATTCCTCTTCTGAGTCTTTCTCTAAAGTCCTATATTCGTTCTCTGGGTTCCCATATTCGTTTTCTGGGCTCCCATATTCGTCTTCTAGGGTTTCATATTCGTATTCGTCTTCTAGGATTCCATATTTAGATTCTTCTAGGGTTTCATATTCATATTCGTCCTCTCGGGTCCTGTATTCGTCTTCTAGGGTCTCATATTCCTCTTCTGAGTCTTCCGCTCGAGTCCTATATTCTTCTTCTAGGGTCCTATATCTAAATTTAACAATTCCTGAACCCTTTTTATCTTTTCTGTATCGGGGATCGTCAAAATAAGCAAAAATAGTATTTCTACGTAAAACACCCATAAGGGGGATTTCAATCGAAATCCCAAAACAGGATATTAGTTCTTTCTCTTGTTCTTGATGATATTGTAATGGAATGACGAACCTATTTCTTCGCTTTTTCGCCAACAAATCTGAATTATCTTGAAAAATAGAAGGATAGATAAAATTCCAATGGCCATTGGACATGATTCGATCCGACGTTGAATAATCAAGAATTTCCCTATCTTTTTTACCATAAGTATTCATTTGATCTTGATCCTTGTGGAGTGAAAAAGACGCTATACTGGATCTGCACATACTTACTGACAATATCCATAAATGGCTTGTTTTTGGTAATCGGCGAAGATTACCATATTGATATTCGGGCGCATGGTAAACATCAGTACTCCAGTGCATTTCGCCGTCTGATTCAGAATAAATATGCTTTTGTACCCTTTCTTTAAAATGTAAAGTGGACGTTCCGGCACGAATCTCCGCAATTACTTGTTCGGATTTTACATATTGATCATTTTGCACTAGAATCAAGCTTTTTGAGGGAATATTCACACTATATAGAATATCTTGACTCTGAATAGTTACATGCAAGTCTATATAACATAGAAAAGCAGGCTGCCCATGACGGGTACGTGTGGGGTGAACCAAATTCTCATTGAATTTTATTTTTCCATTCGAAGGGGATCGTACAAGGTCGGCAGTACCCCCTGTGAATACTCCGCCAGTATGAAAAGTTCTTAATGTTAGTTGAGTCCCTGGCTCCCCAATTGATTGACCTGCAATAATACCTACGGCTTCTCCCAATTCGACCAGATCACTATGAGTAGGACTCCGGCCATAGCATAATTGACAGATCCAAGAAGTGCTTCGGCAAGTAAAGGGGGTTCTAATATATATTGGTTGTGCTCGAAATGGTTGTGCTCGAAAGGCAGTTATGAATCGATTGACTAATCCAATTCCAATATCTTGATTTCGCGCGGCAATGCATCGTGAACCGATATATATATCGTCTGCTAATACACGACCAATTAGTGTTTGGACAAAAAGTTTTTCCGTCATCCCATTTTGAGGACTTACAGAAATACCTCGGATAGTACCACAATCTCTTCTACGCACAATAATATGTTGAACTACTTCAACAAGTCTACGTGTAAGATATCCAGCATCTGCTGTTCGCACAGCAGTATCTACAACCCCTTTGCGGGCTCCATAGCAGGAAATTATATATTCTGTCAAAGAAAGTCCCTCGCGTAAATTGCTTTGAATAGGTAAATCAATCATTTGTCCTTGAGGGTCCGACATTAATCCTCTCATACCTACTAATTGGTGTACTTGAGATGCATTTCCTCTGGCTCCTGAAAAAGACATTAGATAGACTGGATTAGAAGGATCCGTTATCCGAAAATTTGAATTCATTTCTTGTTTCAAATATTCACTTGTCGCATACCATATCTCAACAGATTGGCGTAATTTTTCTACCGCGTGTACAGCCCCATAATAATAGTGTTTCTCCAAAAGAAAACTCTGTTGTTCCGCGTCTTGGACTAACCATCCCTTAGAGGGTATTGTTAAAAGATCCTCGATTCCTAACGAAATCGATGTAGTAGTGGCTTGATGGAAGCCCAGAGTCTTTAGTTGATCCAGTATATGGGATGTATATCCCATTCCAAAATGATCTATTAATCTGCTAATAAGTCGTTTCATACCAGTTCCGTCTATCTCTTTATTATGAAAGACCAGATTGGCCCGTTCCGCCATACATAAGTACCCCCTTTTCGGCTGAGTAGGATTCGACAATTGCTGAGTAGGATTCGACAATGGGCCTGAGTCAGTGATTCGAAAATTTAATTAACTTAATTGCCTCAATCTCAATCTGGATTCGCGTGGCAAATAATGATGATACTAGGGAAATCGGAATGCCCCCCGAAAGGGGAGGGGCATCGCCGAATCTAACTTTCTTGTTTAGGTAGTGTATGAATAGGCCTGACTAAATCCTTGTATGGCTTCCTCTATTTCTCTATAAAAAGAAATATGACCAAGAGTGGTTCGAATGTATATCGAACGAATTTCTTTTTTTCTATTTCCCATTATTAGATAGTGGGCATAAATCTCATGATAAGTCCCCAAAGATTCATATTGAACTTCAATCGGAACTTCTCTTGACCCAATGACGCGTTGATCCAGGTTCCATCGTAGCCACAAGGGACTATCTAAACTGATTAGTTTTTGTCTATAAGCTCCCAGTGCATCATAAGAACTAGAAAAATGGGGTTCTTTATCTTTCCTATATTTAAAATTATTATTATTATTGTAATTTACTTTTAGATTTGGGTAGTTTCTGCAACTATTATATCTATTTGCACAAATACCTCGACGCTTTCCAATCGTTAATACATAAAGCCCGATAAGCATGTCTTGGGTTGGTACGCAAATAGGATCCCCAATAGCGGGAGATAAGAGATTCATATGAGAAAACATAAGTAAACGGGCTTCTGCCTGAGCTTCCAAGGATAAAGGTAGATGAACAGCCATTTGATCTCCATCAAAGTCCGCATTGAAACCCTTACACACTAATGGGTGTAAAGAAATAGTACGCCCCTCTACTAAAGTGGGTTGAAAGGCCTGTATGCCTAATCTATGCAGGGTAGGTGCTCTATTTAACAGTACAGGATGTCCCCGCATAACTTCTTGAAGTATTTCCCATACAATGGGTTCTTTTTCCCAAATTTTCCTTTTAGCAATCCTTACATTAGAAGTGGCGCGTTTCGTGATTAAATCGCGAATTACAAATAGCTGAAAAAGCTTTATTGCTATCTCTAGAGGTAATCCACATTGATGTAATGAAAGCGAAGGACCCACAACAATGACAGAACGCCCCGAGTAATCGACCCGTTTCCCAAGCAGAGTCTCGCGAAACCTTCCCTCTTTACCTTCAATTACATCTGAAAGTGATTTGTATACTTTATTGTGACCATCCCTCGTCGGTTGCCCGCGGGACCCACTATCAAGAAGTGTATCCACGGCTTCTTGTACCAATTTTTCCTGGCACATTACTAAATCTGCTGGCGCTAATTCACTTCTTTTTAATAGATAGGCAAGATTGTTGTTCCGACGGATAACTCTCTTATAAAGTTCATTAATGTCTGAAGTCACTACTTTATCTCCAGACCTATAAACAATAGGTCTCAATTCGGGAGGAAGAACCGGTAATAAGCACAAAACCATCCATTCTGGTTCTACATTTGTTTGAATAAAATGTTTCGCCAATTGCATGCGTCTAATCAAAAAAACTTTTCTTATTCGTCTTTTTCTATCTTCCCACTCATCTCCACTATACCCCTCGTCTTCTAATTCCTTCCATTCGACCAAAGAATTCTCTATAATAATTCGCAAATCCAAATCTGCTAATTGTTCTCTAATAGCACCTGCTCCTGTCGCAATTTCCCGATTTCGAAATGTTGCAAAGCCTGGGGTAGAAAAAAAGGGAGAAATGCTGTGGTTACAGGATGCAATTTCCTCTTCGAATAAACCTCGTAATCGTAAAAAAGTGGGTTTTTTAGTGCTGGGCCTAGCAAAAGAGAAATCGCCGTATACTAGGCCCTCCAACTTCTTAAGAGGTTTATCTAAAAGATTCGCGATATAACTAGGAAGACCTTTCAAATACCACACATGAGTCACGGGACATGCGAGTTTGATGTATCCCATTTGATATCTTCGTATCCGAGAATCCACAAATTCGACCCCGCATTTTTGGCAAAATCTTTCGTCTTCGTTTTCAGCTCCGCTCGCTCGAGAATTGCCACAAGCGCAAATCCCGCTTTTTATGGGTCCAAAGATTCTTTCGCAAAACAATCCATCTTTTTCTGGTTTATCGGTTTTATAATGAAAAGTAGAGGGCCTTGTGACTTCGCCAACGACTTCTCCATTAGGTAGGTTTTTGTTAGCCCAAGCCTTTATTTGTTGAGGGGAAACGAGTCCAATTTGAAGTTGTTGATGTTTATATTGGTCAATCATAAAATAGAAATAAGAAAAGAATTTATATTTATTCCGATCAAACTTCCTCCCTATTAACCTGGAAGTTCTTTTCAGATACAAGGAAATGATTCAGTTCTAGAGCCAAAGATCGTAGTTCTCGAACGAGCACTCGAAAAGATTCTGGAGGATCCTCATGATTAGGTATTCTTTTTCCCCAGATCGTAGCATTAAGTATTTCTTGGCGAGCTATAAGATGGTCAGATTTATAAGTAAGTATCTCTTGTAAAATATGAGCAACACCAAATCCTTCTAAAGCCCAAACTTCCATTTCTCCTACTCGTTGTCCCCCTTGCTTGGCTCTTCCTCTAACCGGTTGTTGTGTAACAAGTGAGTAGGGCCCAGTAGAACGCCCATGAATTTTCTCATCAACTTGATGAATTAATTTTAAGATATAGGACTTCCCTATTAGAACAGGTTGCTCAAAGGGGTCGCCTGTTCTTCCATCAAATATTCTGCTTTTTCCCGGGTACTCGGGTTCAAATACCCATGGATTTTTTGTTTCTTTACTGGCTTCATATAATTCTGAAAACACAAGTTTTCTTGAAGCCTCTTGCTCATATCTCTCATCAAAGGGTGCTATTCTATAATGTTTCTTTAGCAGATCCCCCGCTAATCCGAGCGAGCTTTCAAATATTTGTCCCACATTCATTCGGGAGGGTACTCCTAAGGGATTGAAGACCATATCAACGGGTGTTCCATCTTGCAAATAGGGCATATCTTGCCTAGGCAAAATTTTGGAAATGATCCCTTTATTCCCATGTCTTCCGGCTACTTTATCCCCAACTTTGATTTCACGTTTCTGTAAAATATATACACGAACCATTATGTCGAGCGGGTCCCTTTGGATCCATTTCACATCGATAACGCGCCCTCTTCCACCTATAGGTAATTTCAGAGAAGTTTCTTTTGAAGTGGAAACCTCAAGGCCAAATATGGCCCGTAATAATCCAGCTTCCGCGATATAAGATGATTCGCTCGCTATCTGAGGCGTTAATTTACCTACTAAAATATCACCAGTTTCTACCCAGGATCCCAACCTAACAACTCCATTTCTGTCCAAATTGCGGAGTAAATGTTCTTCTAGATGTGGTATTTCTTTAGTGATTTTTTCAGCGGAGCCCTGGCTTGTCGTATCCGTCTGAATTTCATATTTCCGGATGTGAAAAGAGGTATAAATATCTTCATATACCAAACGTTCGCTAATTAGTACTGCGTCTTCAAAATTGTAACCTTCCCATGGCATATAAGCTACTAATACGTTTTTTCCTAAAGCAAGTTCGCCCCCAATTGTAGCAGCTCCTTCTGCTAAAATTTGTCCTTTTTTAATGGATTTACCCCGTGGAACCCGGGGTTTTTGGTGCATACAAGTATTTTTGTTAGAGCGACGGTGGTTAACTAAAGGAATACTTATAGTCTTCCCACTACTTGATAAAAGTATCTTATGACTATCAGTAGAAATGATCTTTCCCTCGCGTTCGGCTATAATGGAAACCCTCGAATCTAGAGCTGTTTGGCGTTCCAATCCAGTTCCAACAATGCATTTCTCGGACCGAGAAAGCGGAACTGCTTGGCGCTGCATATTAGAACTCATTAAAGCCCGATTCGCATCATTGTGCTCAATAAAAGGAATGAGAGAACCCCCAATAGAAAAATATTGGAAAGGAAAAATACTTCTAACATGAATCTGTTCCCATGCAATAGTCAAGAATTCTTGACGGTATCTAGCCGGAACAACCTGTTCTTCCTGAATACCTTGATTCAAGGACAAAGAATTTCCTGCTGCTATCATATAATATTCATCTCTATTTGGTGATAGATAAACCACCTGTCTCTCTTTTTTTTCTTTTGCTTTCTCAGCAGATATTTCATAAAACGGACTCTCTATGGATCCCCACAAGTGATCAATTCTCGCATGAATTGTTAAGGATCCAGTAAGTCCAACATTGATTCCTTCAGACGTGTCAATTGGACAAATACGCCCATAGTGACTCGGATGAATATCTCGGCTCCGAAAACTTGCGGTTCTCCCCGTCAACCCTCCAGGACCTAAACAACTCACTTTTCGCCCATGAACAGTTTGTGTCAATGGATTCGTTTGATCAAAAACTTGAGATAACGGGTATGTGCCAAAAAAGGTCTCATAAGTAGTTATTAATAAAATTGAAGTTGAAGTTGGAGTTACCAAAGTTTGGGGAGTCGGTTTCGATTGACGTATGAATACTCTACGAATAGTTTTTTGAACTGCATGTTGTAAACGACCAAGAGCCAATCCGAATTGATCTTGTAACAGATCCGCAACCGAACGAATACGTTTATTTTTCAAGTGATTCATATCGTCATCGTCAAGTATACCCGTTCCAAATTTCATTCCAATCAAATGATCCGTAGCGGCCAATACATCTCGTGGTAACAAGAATGTATTGTTCTGAGGAATATCAAGATTAAGTCTCCGATTCATATTTCGTCGACCAATCCTTCCTAATTCACATTTTTGTTGAAAAAATTTCTTTTGTAATTCCTCGCATAAGGACTCCGAAAATACCAGGTCCCCACCTACACAAGCAAATTGTTGATAAAACTCCAAAATAGCTTTTTCTTTTGACTCAATCCTCTTCTTCTCTTTAGCATTCGGGAAAGACAAGAAAATTTCAGGGTAGGAAACATTATCCAGAATTTCTCTTAGATTCGAACCCATAGCTGATGATAGAACTAGAATAGATATCTTTTGTTTTCTACTCACGCGAGCCCATATCCTTTCTTTTTTATCAATTGCTAATTCCGATCTCCCCCCCCAATCTGATATTATAGTGCCAGTGTAGATAGAAATTCCCTTATGATCTAATTCCGAGCGGTAGTAAATACCAGGACTTAGCAATATTTGATTGATCACAATTCGGTATATTCCATTTATAATAAAGGTTCCTAAGGAATTCATTATAGGAATGTTTCCGATAGAAATGGTTTGCTTTTGCACATCGAAACCAAAAATTAATCTCGCAGATACATATAATTCGGAAGAATAGGTGAGTGATTCATACACAGCATCTCTTTCTTTTATCGAGGGTTCTAGCAGTTGATATCCTTTCGCAAATAATTGAAATGCAATTTCGTGATCTGGATCTTTAATTGTTGGAAACTTGTCAAGTTCTTCTGCCAAGGCTTGATTAATGAACCTACAAAATCCCTCGAATTGGATCTGACTAAATCCGGGTATTGTGGACATTCCCTCGTTTCCATTCCGGAGCATCTTAATCTTAAGTTTCCTGTTTATCAAAGAAAAATTCCATTATCAGCTCACTCTTCATCAATCCCTATGGATCGATCTAGCAATCATGGAATCTATATTCTGTTTACTGAATCACATGAAATTCTAGGGAACTCCACATACGTATTTCATATATGTATTTCATACATATGAATAGAGACCATTTGGACGAAAGTTCGAGTTTGCCAGGGGTACAAATGAAATGAAAATGAATTGATAAAACATTCCTACAAAAAAAATTCTGCCACTTATACTTTATGTTATGATATTCTAATCAGATTGGATGGCAAAGATTTCTCATTTTATCTCCTTTCTATGAATGTAATAAAGCCGTAATATAATATACTAGAAAGTTTGACTTTACTTCGATTTAGAATAGCGTGCTTACTTTAATTTCTCAAAATAATTTGAGGGTTCTTTTTTATTTCGGATCGGAGTAGTATAATTGCTAGAAAATTCAGTATTTCATTGTGGAATTCTAAAATAAAGTAAGTCCCTTTTTTAAGTACATGCCAATCTAGTTATCCACCTCTCCCCATATCCATGCTTTTCTTTTATCGTAATTTCACTTGGGTACGCCAAGATAGTCAGGTTATACTCTATATCAGAGCAAATTTCCTTTTTTTATTCAAGATATTTAATTTAATACTTTGAAAAATTAAAGCATGATTCCCCATAGAGATATGTACATAAAGGGGATCTTTGGATAATAATGCTGTTCGGACCTAAAGTTTACCTATACACGGATTAAGCATAAAGCCATAATATTTTATTATGCCATTGAAGGGGGGGGAGATAATACCGATTTAAGAGTAGTTCACTACTGCAATAAAAAAAAGAGAATTCTAGTTAACGGTTCCAATTTATTCTGAATTTTGCAGCCTGTGAATAGAAATCCACTTTTTCTTCTTTTTCATCTCAATAGAAAGAAATGGGAAGTTTTATTGTGTTAACAATGTATGTTTTAAGATAGAATCTATCGAGGAGAATAATAGAAACTGGATCAAAAAAAGCAGGAATAGATTTTTTGAAAAAGATTGGAAAAAAGTAAGTAGAATTATATTCAAAATAAAAGGGGCTTTTCGTAAGAAAACGTGGATGAATACTTGCTGTTTTCTAGATTTTTGATCGGATTTTTTGGCGGCATGGCCAAGCGGTAAGGCAGGGGACTGCAAATCCTTTATCCCCAGTTCAAATCTGGGTGCCGCCTGATCAATAAAATACTTAGGTTTTTTTTATAGTGCTGATCGAATTCGATAAATTTTTACTTCGCATAAGTTCGGGCAAGAGAGTAACTGGGCCTGCCGATACTGGGTTTAGAGAAACCATACCATAGTTCTATCCTCAAACTAGGGTTAGGGTTTGTTTTGACGGTAGTGGCCAAAATGGTTATCAATAGGGGTGAGGTAGTGTTTCCTTATTCTTTTATTATATGAATTTGAATTGGTTCTTAATTGAGATTCGATTTGATAATTTTAAAATACGAGGATAAGATGTCAGAAATCTTGGTATCCAAAGAAAGGTCCCTAAGGGGCATTCTTTTTTTTTTTCAATCTAAGATTCAAGAAGGGACTCCACGAAAGAATATCAAGACTTACTAATTATTATACATTTTTTTATCGTACATCTTATGTTACCTACATACACTAAAGTAAGGACTACTTAATTCTAACGAGAATCAGATTAAATAGGTCGATCAAAAATCAATTTAGGAGTTGTATTATGGATAAAATCTCTTCATTCTTTCATAGAATGATACAAAGCAAGGCTGCAGGGTTTAGGTCAAAAATAAACATTAGGTAAGGTAGGTATCCAATAAATATTTATCTATCGATAATTTTATGGTATATTCGGGCGTCCTTTGCTTAAAAAAAAAAAAAAGAGTAACAAAAGGAATAAAAAATCTTCCTATTCCCGCTTCTTCTATTCAGGACATCATTCCCGTACTCTTTCTTTTTTAAGGAAAAAAGGGCTATAGTATCTCGTATTTTTAATGCTCTCTAATTCTACCAGAATTCCTATAAGAATTTGTTAGGAGTAAATTCCTTGAACTGATTGATCCATGGCCTTAGGGCGGAATCCCTTTTTGACTCTGTACCCTTGATTCCACTATGATTATTGATCAATAGTAGAATAATCCCTTCATAGAAATAGGAGACATAATTTAGATGGATATAGTAAGTCTCGCTTGGGCTGCTTTAATGGTAGTCTTTACATTTTCTCTTTCACTAGTAGTATGGGGAAGGAGTGGACTCTAGGGATACTACTAATTGATTAAGTAATCAAATTGTTGTATCAATTCTTTTCTTTAATGGATCATTTTGCATTAATCATTTTGTCAAACGTTATTCTTTAATCTTTTTCTTTAGTTTTGTTTCACTCCTGTAAGAAACTCTTGTATTGTAAGTTGTAATGTAAGAAAGAGCCATTATACCAATTCAGAATTTCTACTAGAAATGACGAATGGTTAAAAAAAGTTCTATACATAAGAAAATTAGACTTTCTTCCACGGAACTATTCACGGCATATCACACATTTTCCATTTCCTTTTACTTTTTACTATAGTCTATTCTTCATATTATTTTTCTTTCCTTCCATGGATTCTTTGGTCAAGAATTGTCTTAGATTTTTTTATTTTGACCTGATTGAAATTAAGTGGATGCAATGAAAAAAGAAATTGAATTAGACTACTTAACTATTTCAATCTACTAATCTATTCTATGTAGATTCAAAGATAATATAATAGAAAGAATCTAAAGTGTCGTAGAAAAAACTATATGTAGTTCTTTCTACCACACTTTAAGATTCCAACCAGATCCTTTCATTTAAGACTTGGATTTTTTTTATTTAATCCCTTTTTAATTTCTTCAATGATTAATTGGAATTCCAATTAATTATTTTGGCTGACTGTTTTTACATAAATAATAAGTAAAAAAGAAGTAGGAACTAGAATGAACAGTGCAGTAGCAATAAATGCGAGAATATTGACTTCCATAACCTCTTTATTTTTTATTTTCACAATAACTCGGGATGTAATCCCATGGAGAGGAAAAAGGGGTATCTTGTAAATTCAAGGGTAGGGCTTGCATTCTGATAATACTGAATCAATTCAATATTATGAATATCGGATCTATCAAATCAATTCATGGATGAGAGTTATATTTCACGGATGAGAGTTATATAGTATAACATAGGAAGATCCTCTATCCACACTAAGACCAAAATGGGTTTTTTGATTGGATTAGGAATTCCCTCTTTTTTAATCCTTTTCTACTTTTTCTTTTCTATATCTCTAACCCACGAGCTTTCTTAATCTTATACTTTCTTAATCTTATACAATTTCCCTTCCTTTTTCTTATAGTTATACATACAATTATGTATGTATTATATGACCAACTTTCACTTTCTATGGGTCACATAGACATCCAAATAAGCAGTAGAAGTGAGATGGGGAAAAGAGGTCTGAAATAAAAAGGGAATACGATTTATGTATGGATTCCGGTAAAATACCGGTACTCTATTCCATAAGAGTGGAATAGGAAATTAAGATGAGGATGGTATCATCATAAAGAAAGATAGAGTAATATAATATCCTAAATTCTACTAATCCACATATCGTATGTGTGTCTTTCTTTATCGATTGGGAGTAGTGAAAAAAAAATTCCTATATGCCCTCCCTCCCTCTTTAATGAGAGATGCAAAATAAAAAAGTGAAGTAAGGGTGCCCTGTGGGTATTTGATCTTGCTCCCTGCCCCTTTTTTTCATGGAAAAAGGAAATATCAATTTCTCCATTCATTGAACCCTAGTTCGGGACTGACGGGGCTCGAACCCGCAGCTTCCGCCTTGACAGGGCGGTGCTCTGACCAATTGAACTACAATCCCCGCGGGGTGTATGGCATACCCATTCTTAAATAGAACCATAAGAAGATTCGATTCGTCTTTCGTACTCTAAGAAATAGACGAATCATATACTACATACCCACATATTATATTATACGTGGGTATAGTGAGAGTGACATAACTAGTATGTCGTGATTTTTTATCACTAAAAATGGATAATAATCCAGCCTTCAATAAGAAAAACTCTTTTGTTTGTAAGAAAGGAATGAGAGAGATATGGATTAGAAAAAAAAATTTCCCTTTTTTCTTTATCTTTTATTTCTATAGATCAGACATTTTATTTTATGGAAGAAAAACAAAAGGATTTAGTTCATACTCACGAAGCCCTAGATTTTTGGTTTGGGCCGAGCTGGATTTGAACCAGCGTAGACATTGTCAACGAATTTACAGTCCGTCCCCATTAACCACTCGGGCATCGACCCAGGAAGAATTTATTCTAGGGTTTTTGCTAATCTATGATTAACCTCCTTTCATAATACTCCCTACCCCCAGGGGAAGTCGAATCCCCGCTGCCTCCTTGAAAGAGAGATGTCCTGAACCACTAGACGATAGGGGCATCACTAGACGATAGGGCCATATACAACCGCTCGTGATTATACTATAATCATAGTATGAGCAGTTTTTTGGAATTGTCAATATACTCGAAAAGTATAAATAGATCCAAAGCAAAGAGTTTTTCCAACTTTTCTGTTATGTTTTCATCTAGGATTTTTTTTAGTTGATCGTTATAGATTAATTCTCCGTGCTTCATTTAGTGTTCATACCAAAAATGCATCCATCCCGCACTAAGTCATAAAATTCTCTAAAAATATAGAGAAAGTTTCAAAAACAAAGAAAAAAAGTGAATCAATTTAGTAGAAAAGTACTCTATCAGATTCGAACCAACGACTTACGTCTTAGCACGAGATTACTCTACCACTAATTTAAAAAGCCCTTTATCGGATTTGAACCGATGACTTATGCCTTACCATGGCATTACTCTACCACTGAGTTAAAAGGGCTTTTTATTTAATTCAAAAATTAGCCACTTGGATTTCCCATTATGGGTCTACTGCATAATGTACATATTATATATATAATATATAGAGATAGAGAGAGAGACATTATGTAGAGATTGTATATGTATATATCGATATCTTGAGAGCTCAAAATAAAATTAATAAAAAAAAACATACCCTACATAACATATCCAACTCTTCTTGGTTCAGGGTTTTCCGTTTCCGAAGACTAGTAAAATAGGCGGATTCTGGAACCCCAAGGATTCAACGGTATATGGATATGGAAAATATAAGATTTCCGATCCTAGCGGGAAAAGGCGGGGAACAGATACCCAATAGGATATAGGATCCTTGGGAGGAACTTTTGGTAATGGCCTTGATCCTCTATGCTATTTTTTATGTGTTCTTAGTTCTATTGAACTTTTTGCATTCTTTTAAACAAGAATCTAATAAACTAGAATTGAGTCAGTGGAAAAAAGGAGAGAGAGGAAAGTGTTAAATGGAGAGAGTCGACTAATCAGAGACTTTTAGGATCTTCTTTACATCAGGTAAATCTGTCGGCCCTGTCCGTTTTTTTCTTTAAGTTACGACTCTTTGCTGCTTACTTCTATCAAGCCATAGGGAAAGTCTATGATGAATTTGGAAAACTCATCTCACTCTTACTCTATGGCTCGGACTTAATGGGGGAAGAAAACATCTTCCATAATTTCTTTTTTGTTCAATTCTGGACAAAAAAGAAAAGGAAAAAAGGAATTTATAGGGACAGTGTTACCCCCTATATCCCCTAGTTTATATTGTAGGAATAATAAAACAATTTAGCAGTCTGACACACTTACGTCCTTGCAAAGTAAATAATTATTATTGTAGTCGTAACCGTAGAATAGGATCCTAATCAAAATAAATACATTTGGTTCAGGCGCTATTAGCATGGTAAGAAAAGATTTTTTTTACAGACCAGAGGGGCTATCTAAATCCTAAAGTAAAGGCGAGCGATCGAAGTAGAAGTACCAACGGCTCAGTGTCATGAACCTTCTCCATCTGATTCAATAAGGGGGAATTAGCCTTCTTGTCAAATGGCTATCCTTGACAAAGGGTACCATTTATACCATAATCTACAATGTAGCGGGTATAGTTTAGTGGTAAAAGTGTGATTCGTTCTATTAATAACTGAATTTGAAATGATATACTTAAGGCATCCTTAAGTTTTTTATTTTTATATTCCGATGAAAACTTTAGTTCTTATAAAGGATTAAATCCTTTTCCTCTCAATAGCATATTGAGGAAGAATATACATTCTGGCGATTTGTATCCAAAGACTAATTTAAATTGCATCCAAAATAAAAATAGGATTATGAGTACAGAGTCGCGAAGCATAATTTTGCATTGGATTAAGTATTCCAATTTTGAAAATATGAGTAAAGGATCTATGGATGAAGATACAAAAAAGTTGATTTCCAATCGTAACTAAATCTTCTTAAAATAAGGAATAAGGAAGCCAAATAGCTAAAAAACGATAGTTTTGGTTTACTAGAACCATCCGCATATTGTTTCAGCTCGGTGGAAACCCAATTCTTTTCCTCAGGATCTCTTGAATGAAATTAGGGAACGAAGTAAGTAGATTAGATGAATTTAGATAGAATTTCTATCTCCTACTCTATAAGGATCATCTAGAAAGCGGAGAGCTTTGGTTCCATTCAAATAGAAAAGCTGACATAGATGTTAAGTGGTGAGAATATCCATAAAGGAGCCGAATGAAATCAAAATTTCATGTTCGGTTTTGAATTAGAGACGTTAAAAATAATCAACCAACGTCGACTATAACCCCTAGCCTTCCAAGCTAACGATGCGGGTTCGATTCCCGCTACCCGCTCCATTCTGTATAAAAGGAGTATTCTATTTGTCTAGACATGTTAGAGGCTTGTATTCAAGCCTTTTTTGTCCACCAGTTTCTGGTACTCCAGAGCGGAGTAGAGCAGTTTGGTAGCTCACGAGGCTCATAACCTTGAGGTCACGGGTTCGATTCCCGTCTCCGCACTTAGCAGTCTGTATAAAAGGACTATTCTATTTCTCTAGATATGTATGGTAGAGGGGCGTATCCAACCCTTTTTTATTCATTAGTTCCCGGCCCTAGAGGGCAAAATTGAGCAGTTTGCGAAGTCACTTGCCTTCAAAAAAAGAAGGCGCAAGGCCTCTCCCTACCCTGCAGAAAATAAAAATGAAACGAAAGGGACAGTCTACCTCTCCCTTCCCTTTAAAAAAAGTTTGCCCGTTGTTTGTCTCAGTTAATACCCAATTTTTGGAGCTCTGTTGGCGAGTTCTATTTCTGCCTCTGGAGCGCCCTCTTTTTTTGAGTGGGATGCAAAGGAAGGGTAAGATAGTAAGGGATACGGCACTAGACTAACACCTAATTAATACTTAATTTAATATAAGTAGTTAAACAGTTAACTAGACTAAACTTTTTATCATAGTACTTTGATAAATTAAGCGGGCGAGCGGCGGGAATCGAACCCGTATCTTCTCCTTGGCAAGGAGATATTTTACCATTGAACTACGCTCGCTACGGTATATATTTTATAGCGTATATCCGCCTGGGTCGACCTTCTATGTCTGGGTCGACCGTTTCATTTCATTTTCTATTATATTAGAGTTTTCCTTTTTTTATTATCTGTCAATGAATATTCTAATGGGAATGGAATTTCATAATACTGAAAGAGAAGAGCTAGCAATTCGGAACGCAAATTGCGTTTTAATACGTCTCACTATTCTAATTTTTTAGAAGAAATGGCCTTTATTATTTCTTTTTTATGGGGTTAATAAATATTAACCAAATTTCATTTAAGAAATGAGAGAATTCAGAATAGCTACGAGAAAGACTAGTCCAATCCATAATGATGTACCGGAAAATACAACATTTTTATTATTTGACCAACCATCAGGAGAAGCAAATACAAGGGGTACACTAATTACTAAGACTGAGGAAGTCGCAATTAATGCAAAAACAGCTAATTGGAAAGCAATAGTCATATTTCTAATCCTCCAAGCTACCATCAAATAAAGTTGACTACATATTTGATCCCTCACTTAAACCAAAATTGTAAAAAAATACAAGAAGTAGGAGGGGTTTAATCATGAATCCATTGATTCTTCTCTTTAATTCAAATTTATTACTTAAACCGCTTTTTTATTTGGATATGGGGGTGAGAAGAGATTATTTACTCTTTATTTCACAAGCGGGTATAGCGGATCCTGTATCCGTGTATACAGTATACAGAGATATATCGAAAAGGAACTTGTATCTGATATCTTTCTAGAGGCTAATAAATCTTTTTATTTTTTATATGGCTATGTTCTATTTGTAGGAGTAAAATAAGGATTAGGCTGTGGAGAGATGGCTGAGTGGTTGATAGCTCCGGTCTTGAAAACCGGTATAGTTCTAGGAACTATCGAGGGTTCGAATCCCTCTCTCTCCTTTTGCTTATTGAATACGTTTGTTTCTTTCATTTTTATTTATTTTTTTTTTCTGTCCCTTATCTTTCTTTCATAAAAAGGAATGAATGGCTCGGCTAGATGGAATAACCGAGCCAGAACAGAAAAAAAGTAGAACAGGTATAAATAAGAAAATCTTAGTTAAGAGGGTTCATGTAAAGAACAGGTTCCAAATCACGATCGATTCCCTTTTCAAAACCTGCTGCAGCAGCTCGGGCTCTTCCTGCATGCCATAAATGGCCCACAAAAAAGAAGAATCCTAGAACAAAATGAGAAGTTGATAACCAACTTCTAGGAGAGACATAATTAACTGCATTGATCTCGGTAGCTACGCCACCCACGGAATTTAAAGAGCCTAAAGGAGCGTGGGTCATATATTCTGCTGAGCGTCGTTCTTGCCAAGGTTGTATGTCTTTTTTCAACCTACTCAAGTCCAAACCGTTGGGGCCCCTTAGAGGTTCTAACCATGGAGCACGAAGGTCCCAAAAACGCATAGTTTCCCCTCCAAAGATAACCTCCCCAGTTGGGGAACGCATTAGATATTTACCTAAACCTGTGGGTCCTTGAGCGGATCCCACATTAGCTCCAAGACGCTGGTCTCTAACTAGAAAAGTAAATGCTTGAGCTTGAGAAGCTTCTGGCCCGGTGGGTCCATAAAACTCACTCGGATAAGCTGTATTATTGAACCATACAAAACAACAAGCGATAAAACCAAAGACAGATAAAGCAGCTAAACTATAAGACAAGTAAGCTTCTCCAGACCATACAAATGCACGGCGAGCCCATGCGAAGGGTTTGGTTAAAATATGCCAAATTCCGCCAAATACACAAATAAAACCCAACCATACATGCCCACCAATTATATCTTCTAAATCATCTACACTAACAATCCACCCTTCTCCACCAAAAGGAGATTTTAGTAAATAACCAAATATAACACTGGGACTAAGGGTCAAATTGGTAATTTTTCTTACATCTCCCCCCCCAGGGGCCCAGGTATCATATACACCGCCAAAATAAAGAGCCTTGAGTACTAGAAGAAAAGCACCTAGACCTAACAAAATTAAGTGAATACCCAAAATTGTAGTCATTTTATTTCTATCTTTCCAGACATAACCAAAGAATGGAAAAGATTCCTCAAGAGTCTCGGGTCCCAGAAGCGCGTGATAAATGCCACCGAAGCCTAAGACTGCGGAGGAAATTAGGTGAAGTACGCCAGATACAAAGTACGGAAAAGTATCTAGAACTTCCCCCCCTGGCCCTACTCCCCAACCTAGAGTAGCTAAGTGTGGAAGTAAAATCAACCCTTGTTCATACATGGGCTTTTCTGGTACGAAATGGGCCACTTCAAATAGGTTCATTGCTCCGGCCCAGAATACGATTAATCCGGCATGAGCTACATGAGCTCCAAGCAGTTTACCGGACAAATTGATAAGTCTGGCATTCCCAGCCCACCAAGCAAAGCCGGTGGTTTCTTGGTCACGACCAGCTAAAACGAAAGTTCCATTAAAGAGCGTTTCCACGTGGTAGAACCTCCTCAGGGAATATAAGATTTTCATGAGGCTGATCCTGAGCTGCCATCCACGCACGAATACCCTCGTTTAAAAGAATATTTTTGGTGTAGAAAGTCTCAAATTCAGGATCTTCCGCTGCACGGATTTCCTGGGAAACAAAGTCATAGGCACGTAAGTCAGAGCCAAGCCAACTACGCCAATAGCACTCATCCATAAACCGGTGACGGGTACAAATAGCATAAAGAAATGTAACCAACGTTTATTGGAAAAAGCAACACCAAAGATTTGGGACCAAAAGCGGTTAGCAGTGACCATTGAATAAGTTTCTTCAGCTTGAGTTGGGTTAAAAGCACGGAAGGTATTTGCACCATCACCGTCCTCAAATAGAGTGTTTTCTACGGTCGCTCCATGAATAGCGCCATAGCAGAGCCGCACCTAATACTCCGGCAACTCCCATCATATGAAATGGGTTCAACGTCCAATTATGAAATCCTTGGAAGAAAAGGATGAATCGAAATATCGCTGCTACGCCAAAACTCGGCGCAAAGAACCAACCAGATTGCCCCAGTGGATAAATAAGGAATACAGAAACAAAAACAGCAATTGGACCAGAGAATGAGATTGCATTATAAGGCCGCAATTGAACAGACCGAGCAAGTTCAAATTGGCGTAACATGAAACCTATTAGTGCAAAAGCCCCGTGGAGAGCTACAAAAGTCCATAGACCGCCTAATTGACACCAACGAGTAAAATCTCCTTGTGCTTCGGGCCCCATAGTAGCAACAAAGAGTGTGCTAAACTATTGGCAGGGGTAGAAACTGCTGCGGTTAAGAAATTACAACCTTCCAAATAGGAACTAGCCAATCCATGGGTATACCAAGAAGTTACAAAAGTTGTCCCTGTAAACCAACCCCCTAAAGCGAAATAAGCACAAGGAAAGAGCAATAGGCCAGACCATCCTACAAAAACGAAACGGTCCCTTCGTAACCAGTCATCCATAGTATCAAATAGATCATTTCTTCTTTAGGAATTCTACCAAGGGCTATAGTCATAGTGATCCTCCTATTCAATTACTTCAACCATTTCCGAGCACCTCATATCACTTTCCAAGGCATATGATAGTTTTATTATCTGTGGACGATTTCTTTCTCGTTCAATGCCCTTTTTCAATGGTCTCGAAGAGAGAAATTTCCCATTTTTATCTATGGAGTCACAGTCACAACCGAGGTCGTGGTAAATCCATGAATTTGATTCGATTTGTTTTTCTTATACTATTTATTTGTTTTTCTTATACTATAGAAATAGAAATAAATTGTTTTTCTTATACTATAGAAAGAAATAAACCTTTGAATTCAGCATTATTCCAAGACTCCTATTTCAAAGTCTATCTTTTAAGGGAAAAATGCAAATAAAAGTAACCCTTCTTTTCCCATTCCCTCTCTATTGCATGGGTGGAAGAACTAAAATAATAGAGGATTCTGAAAAAAAAAATGGACCTTCG
>NW_028260919.1:0-47500 GCF_056163025.1 Triticum urartu | reverse complement strand
ATTCGTTCCTCTAGCAGTTCCGGTTTGAGCATTCCGTTCCCTTTTTCAAACTCCACTTCTTTTCATATAGCAATCCCTGATCAAAGAGAGAACAATATCCATTTCAAAACATTTCTAACAGATTCCTTAGTTCGGACCGACGAAGTAATGTCACTCGACTATTATCAACCTGACTGCAATCTTTTTCTGTCGGTAAGGATTGCACCAGAGCACCTTCTACTTCTAATAGGCCATGAACTATAGATAGAGAAGAATCATTCTGAGCGAGTACATAAGAAGCGATCCACTTTTTTTCATCGGTTCCAGGGGAAGACCAAAGATCTTGCGCGGCAGGTCCGCCAGAAAAACTCAAAAGAGAAAGAAGTCTCGTTAATCTCTTCATGCTCGTTCCAAGTTCGAAGTACCTTTTGGCCAAAGAAAAACCCGCTTCCTGACACGATTGCCTCTTTATCTTTATATAGATAGATTCTATGGGGTTATTACTTAGTAAGTCTATTTTGTACAAGAGCCCCTCCTATCTGATAGAAAAGGGTCCCATGATCCCGAGCCGATCTTACCTTGGCTCGCAAACCCCAAGTTTGTCTATGAAGAGCTAATCTAATTGTATTTTTTTCTAGAATGGATTTCTTATGTGGAATACTAATGGATAGGGCTTCGTTGCTAAGTGCTACAAGATCTAGTGCACTGGAACTCGTGGTTATGGACCCGAATCCTTTAGTATGGAACATTGTCTTTTCCAAGTAAAAACCCCTAGTATATGAAAGAATGAAAAGGTGCTTTCGTTCTTGTGGAATAAGAAGCCCTCGTACCTTAATGAAAGGAAAATCGTAATTTTTCGTTAGGTATTTGACCAAATAGGATCGTCCAGTTCCTACAGAACCTATCACTAAAATACCCGATAGGGCTAAGCGGAACGAAAAGGGTTTTCCATGAGATGGTAAATGAAAACGATTAGTCCCACACGAGGTTTGGGAATAAGTGATTGTCTGATAATGAGCAAGGAATATACGTCTTTCTGCTAAAGAGGATCTATTAAACTCATAATTCATTAGATCCTTGTTATCAATGCCAACTAGGTATCATAAGTAAATGGATCCCGGTTGTTCAATCCTTTGATAACCAAGGTCATTCTTTGCTAAAGAGAAATGATCACTATGAGTCAGACTCAATAGAATTGGATCCATTCCAAATAGCGAGAATTAGGATTCTTGATCCCTCTCAATCTCTCTTTCAATTCGAGGATCCAGAGAGGTGTTTTCATAGTCATCTCCGAATATTTGCCATCTCGGAATATTTTCGATTTCATTTTTCTATGATATGTCTTTCTATATGAAAATTGGTTATTTACGATGTACGATGATCCCTGTTAAGCATCCATGGCTGAATGGTTAAAGCGCCCAACTCATAATTGGTAAATTTGCGGGTTCAATTCCTGCTGGATGCACACGAACGGGAACATTCCATAAGTCTATTGGAACTGGCTCTCTATCCATGGAATCTCATCCATCATCCATACATAACGAATTGGTATGGTATATTCATACCATAACATAAGAACAATAAGAACTCGAATTCTTATCGATACTGGAACTCAGAGCATAGGAGGGAAAGTCGATTTATGGATGGAATCAAATACGCAGTATTTACAGAAAAAAGTCTTCGTTTATTGGGAAAGAATCAATATACTTTTAATGTCGAATCGGGATTCACTAAGACAGAAATAAAGCATTGGGTCGAACTCTTCTTTGGTGTTAAGGTGGTAGCTGTGAATAGCCATCGACTACCTGGAAAAGGTAGAAGAATAGGACCTATTCTGGGCCATACAATGCATTACAGACGTATGATCATTACCCTTCAACCGGGTTATTCTATTCCACTTCTAGATAGAGAAAAAAACTAAAGGAGAATACTTAATAATACGGCGAAACATTTATACAAAACACCTATCCCGAGCACACGCAAGGGAACCGTAGACAGGCAAGTGAAATCCAATCCACGAAATAATTTGATCCATGGACGGCACCGTTGTGGTAAAGGTCGTAATTCCAGAGGAATCATTACCGCAAGGCATAGAGGGGGAGGTCATAAGCGCCTATACCGTAAAATAGATTTTCGACGGAATCAAAAAGACATATCTGGTAGAATCGTAACCATAGAATACGACCCTAATCGAAATGCATACATTTGTCTCATACACTATGGGGATGGTGAGAAGAGATATATTTTACATCCCAGAGGGGCTATAATTGGAGATACTATTGTTTCTGGTACAAAAGTTCCTATATCAATGGGAAATGCCCTACCTTTGAGTGCGGTTTGAACTATTGATTTACGTAATTGGAAGTAACCAATTAGGTTTACGACGAAACCTAGAAATCGATCACTGATCCAATTTGACTACCTCTACGGGATAGACCTCAACAGAAAACTGTTGAGTAACGGCAGCAAGTGATTGAGTTCAGTAGTTCCTCATAGAAAATTATTGGCTCTAGAGATATGGTAATATGGAGAAGACAAAATTGTTTGAAGCACGCACAGAACCGGAAGCGCCCCTTGTTTCAAAGAGAGGAGGACGGGTTATTCACATTTAATTTGATGGTCAGAGGCAAATTGAAAGCTAAGCAGTGGTAATTAAGACCCCCGGGGGAAAATAGGGATGTCTCCTACGTTACCCATAATATGTGGAAGTATCGACGTAATTTCATAGAGTCATTCGATCTGAATGCTACATGAAGAACATAAGCCAGATGACGGAACGCAGAGACCTAGGATGTAGAAGATCATAACATGAGCGATTCGGCAGATTTGGATTCCTTTCCTATATATCCACTCATGTGGTACTTCATCATATGATTCATATAAGATCCATCTGTCTAGAGATCGTCATATACATCTAGAAAGCCGTATGCTTTGGAAGAAGCTTGTACAGTTTGGGAAGGGGTTTTTTGAGAGAAAAGAAGAATCTACTTCAACCGATATGCCCTTAGGCACGGCCATGCATAACATAGAAATCACACGTGGAAGGGGTGGGCAATTAGCTAGAGCAGCAGGTGCTGTAGCGAAACTCATTGCAAAAGAGGGTAAATCGGCCACTTTAAGATTACCATCTGGGGAGGTCCGTTTAGTATCCCAAAACTGCTTAGCAACAGTCGGACAAGTGGGTAATGTTGGGGTGAACCAAAAAAGTTTGGGTAGAGCCGGATCTAAGTGTTGGCTAGGTAAACGCCCCGTAGTAAGAGGGGTAGTTATGAACCCTGTGGACCACCCCCATGGGGGCGGTGAAGGGAAAGCTCCCATTGGTAGAAAAAAACCCACAACCCCTTGGGGTTATCCTGCGCTTGGAAGAAGAACTAGGAAAAGGAAAAAATATAGCGATAGTTTTATTCTTCGTCGCCGTAAGTAAATACGTAACTAGGAATATGGAAAATTGCATTTTTGGAATTTGCAATAATGCGATGGGCGAACGACGGGAATTGAACCCGCGCATGGTGGATTCACAATCCACTGCCTTGATCCACTTGGCTACATCCGCCCCTTATCCAGCTAAAGGATTTTTTTCTTTTTTCCATTGATCATTATTCTATTTATTCTGACCTCCGTACTTCGATCGAGATATTGGACATAGAATGCCACTCTTTAAAAAGGAAAAAAGGAGTAATCAGCTGTGACACGAAAAAAAACGAATCCTTTTGTAGCTCATCATTTATTGGCAAAGATAGAAAAGGTCAATATGAAGGAGGAGAAAGAAACAATAGTAACGTGGTCCCGGGCATCTAGCATTCTACCCACAATGGTTGGCCATACAATCGCGATTCATAATGGAAAGGAACATATACCTATTTACATAACAAATCCTATGGTAGGTCGCAAATTGGGGGAATTCGTGCCTACTCGGCATTTCACGAGTTATGAAAATGCAAGAAAGGATACTAAATCTCGTCGTTAACTGAATTCTGAATAGAAAGATTAAGAAGAAAAAAAGATTCAAAATAAAGACAGAAATACCCAATATCTTGCTAGAACAAGATATTGGGTATTTCTGTCTTCAAAAATTCTTATATGTTAGCAGAAAAACCTTATCCATTAATAGATGGAACTTCAACAGCAGCTAAGTCTAGAGGGAAGTTGTGAGCATTACGTTCGTGCATTACTTCCATACCAAGGTTAGCACGGTTGATGATATCAGCCCAAGTATTAATAACGCGACCTTGACTATCAACTACAGATTGGTTGAAATTGAAACCATTTAGGTTGAAAGCCATAGTACTAATACCTAAAGCAGTGAACCAGATTCCTACTACAGGCCAAGCAGCCAAGAAGAAGTGTAAAGAACGAGAGTTGTTGAAACTAGCATATTGGAAGATTAATCGGCCAAAATAACCATGAGCAGCCACAATATTATAAGTTTCTTCCTCTTGACCAAATTTGTAACCCTCATTAGCGGATTCATTTTCAGTAGTTTCCCTGATCAAACTAGAGGTTACCAAGGAACCATGCATAGCACTGAATAGGGAACCGCCGAATACACCAGCTACACCTAACATGTGGAATGGATGCATAAGGATGTTGTGCTCTGCCTGGAATACAATCATAAAGTTGAAAGTACCAGAGATTCCTAAAGGCATACCATCAGAAAAGCTTCCTTGACCAATAGGGTAAATCAAGAAAACAGCAGTAGCAGCTGCAACAGGAGCTGAATATGCAACAGCAATCCAAGGACGCATACCCAGACGGAAACTAAGTTCCCACTCACGACCCATATAACAAGCTACACCAAGTAAGAAGTGTAGAACAATTAGCTCATAAGGACCACCATTGTATAACCACTCATCAACAGATGCAGCTTCCCAAATTGGGTAAAAGTGCAATCCGATCGCCGCAGAAGTAGGGATAATAGCACCAGAGATAATATTGTTTCCATAAAGTAAAGAACCAGAAACAGGCTCACGAATACCATCAATATCTACTGGAGGGGCAGCGATGAAGGCGATAATAAATACAGAAGTTGCGGTCAATAAGGTAGGGATCATCAAAACACCGAACCATCCGATGTAAAGACGATTTTCAGTGCTAGTTATCCAGTTGCAGAAGCGACCCCACAGGCTTGTACTTTCGCGTCTCTCTAAAATTGCAGTCATGGTAAGATCTTGGTTTATTCAAATTGCAAGGACTCCCAAGCACACGTATTAACTAGAATATAGATAATAGAAGGCTTGTTATTTAACAGTATAACATAGACTATATACCAATGTCAACCAAGTCAGCCCAAAGATTAGCTATCCATATAACTAAATTAACCAAACCAATAATTTTGTATTTGTAAATGAAGTGAGTCAAAGTGAAAAACTTTGATGGGTCTTTTCTATATGGGTTGCCCGGGACTCGAACCCGGAACTAGTCGGATGGAGTAGATAATTCTTCCTTGTTACAATAGAGAAAAATCCCTCCCCAAATCGTGCTTGCATTTTTCATTGCACACGACTTTCCCTATGTAGAAATAGCCAATTTCTATTCCAAAGAGGAAGTTCTACTAATTTTTTTAATTAGTAAGTTGATTCACCTACTCTTTATTATAATAAAAAGAACATTTCAGAATGAAAAATAGAAAAGTTTTTTCTTGATCATTTATCAACCCTTTCCTGTTTCTTAATTTCGTCTAATGATTAATTAAGAGGGTTGACCAGGTCATTGATACGTATAATATCCAAATACCAAATACGCTCAGTGTGTGATCCACAGAAAGAAAAAAGAGTTGTTTTGGTGAACATCAAAGAAAAAACTTGCTCTTCTTCCATAAAAAATTCTTCTAAAAATGCCGAACCCAATCGTTGCATAAAAGTTCGTACCGTGCTTTTATGTTTACGAGCTAAAGTTCTAGCACATGAAAGTCGAAGTATATACTTTAGTCGATACAAAGTCCGTTTTTTCGAAGATCCACTATGATAATGAAAAAGATTTCTACATATCCGACACAAATCGATCAAGAATATCCCAATCTGATAAATCTGTCCAAATGGGTTTACTAATAGGATGCCCCGATCCAGTACAAAATTGAGCTTTTGATAAGTATCCTATGAGGAGAGTAGCGGGGACTATGGTATCGAATTTTTTCATTCGAGTATCTATTAGAAATGAATTCTCCAGCATTTGATTCCTTACTAACAAAGAACTTTTTTGTACACTTGAAAGGTACCCCATAAAATCGAAGCAAGAGTTTGCTAATTGGTTTATATGGATTCTTCGCGGCTGAGTCCAAAAACAGAAATAATATTGCCAGAAATTGATAAGGTAGCATTTCCATTTCTTCTTCAAAAAAAAAGTGCCTTTTGATGCAAGAATTGCCTTTCCTTGATATCGAACATAATGCATAAGAGGATCCATAAAGAACCATAGGGTTTTCCGAGAAAAACCAGGGTACATTATCCCAAAATGTTCCATCTTCCTAGAAAAGTGGATTCGTTCCAGAAAAGTTCCAGAAGATGCTAATGGTAAGCAAGAAGATTGTTTACGAAGAAACAACAAAAAAAATTCATATTCTGATACATAAGAGTTATATAGGAATTGAAATAGTCTTTTATTTTCTTTTTGAAAAAAAAAAATGGATTTCATTGAAGTAATAAAACTATTCCAATTCGAATAATAGTTGAGAAAGAATCGCAATAAATGCAAAGATGGAACATCTTGGATACGGTATTGAAGGAGTTGAACCAGGATTTCCAAATGGATAGGATAGGGTATTTCTATATGTGATAGATAATCCAAATGCAAAAATTTGTCTTCTAAAAAGGGAAATATTGAATGAATAGAGCGTAAATTCTGAAACTTTGGTATTTCTTTTTCTTTCAGACAAAAAAATTCCCGTAGCGAGAATGGGATTTCCACAACGATCGCAAACCCTTCAGATAGAATCTGAGAATAAAACTCAGAATAAAAATAATTTTTGTAATCCAATAATCGATCTTGGTTAGGATGATTAACCGAGTTATCCAAAAAATTCTGCTGATACATTCGAATAATTAAACGTTTCACAAGTAGTGAACTAAATTTCTTGTTATTACAACTAACAACTATTTCCACAGGTTCAGAACCATTTAATCCATAATGGTGGGCAAATGCATAAATATATTCCTGAAAGAGAAGTGGGTAGACAAAGTATTGTTGACGAGATTTATGTTTTTCTGAATACCCTTCGAATTTTTCCATTTGTATTTCTACTTGAATCAGAGAGAAGAAGCATTTCTCGGTTTATCGAATGATGATACATAGTGCAATATGGTCAGAACAGGGTGTTGCATTTTTAATACAAACCCTGGAAAGAAAGGGAGTCTAATCCACAGATCTTTTTCTGCTCCTTTTCTACCCAATTAGTTTATGTTTGTTCTAATTAAAAAAAAAGAACAGAACAAGTTTTTTATTTTTGCAGGCCAATCGCTCTTTTGACTTTGGAATACAGCCTCTTTATCAATATACTGCTTCTTTTACACATTCAATCCATAACATCCCTTATTCAATCCATAATCAAGAATAATTAGGATTTCTAAAAAAAAAAAGAAAAAATAAAGGGTCCACTCATAGGAAAACCCAACCTTTCCCCGCATCCGGCACTAATCTATTTTTAACGTCTAATTAGAGCGGGGAATCATTCCAATTAGGAAGTTCAGCTCGTTGCTTTTTATTTTACCAGAATTGGAGCCAGGCTCTATCCATTTATTCATTAGACCCAGAAAATCGTAATTTTGGATTCCATTCAAAAAAGATTGATTTTATTACGACATGCTATTTTTTCCATTCATTACCTTTGAGGATCAGTCGTGGTCTTCTAGACTCTACCAAGAGTCTGGACGAATTTGTTGTTTCATCCAAATGTGTAAAAGATCATAGTCGCACTTAAAAGCCGAGTACTCTACCATTGAGTTAGCAACCCAGATAAAAAAAGGATCTTAGATACGATCGAAATCCAAAAATCAATGGAATTACACCGCGCGCTTCTGTCAAAACATTGAACTAGCAAGACATCAAAAGATTTTTTTTATCGACCATGAAAAACACTCAAATGCCAAAACGAACAGGTCCGGTGAAATTCCACTAAAGTAAAGTTAAAAAAAGAGCGACCCTAATCACGATGGCCAAATTCTCCTTATTTTTAGCGATTTTTATTAACAAAAAATATATATTATAAAAAATATATATTATATTGTATGAGAATACATGCAAGAGGAACACCCTTATCATTTGAGCGAAGTGTAGGCGGAAAAATTGAATATGGAGTGAGGATAAAGAGACCCATCTATCTACAAATTCTATTTGTTCAATAGACCTTTGTCAATGGAAATACAATGGTAAGAAAACAAATTAGATAGAAAAAGTAAATAAAATAGGGGCTTATGTTGGATTGGCACGATATAATATAAATCCAAATAGGATTAAAAAAGAGGTAAATTGTGTCTAAATAATTAGACAACTAGGAATACTAATAATCTTCTCCTATCCTATTTTTTGATTCATTTAGTTCTTCAATTAACTCAAAGTTCTTTCTTTTTCTTTAAAGAATTCTGCCTTCCTTAAAATATCATAAACAGTTCTTGTTGGTTGAGCACCCTTTTCAAGGAAATAGAGAATAGCTGGAACATTTAAACAAGTTTGATTCTTTATCGGATCATAAAAACCTACTTTTTGAAGATCTCTTCCTTCTCTTCGAGATCGAACATCAATTGCAACGATTCGATAGACAGCTTATTGGGATAGATGTAGATAAACAACGCCCCCCCCTAGAAACGTATATGAGGTTTTCTCCTCATACGGCTCGAGAAAATGATTCGAATTTCTGTCGATAATAATAGAAATTAGACTATGACGTGCATTAATTTCCTTACAGAAAAAACAAATTTCATTTATACTCATGACTCAAGTGGGCTAATTTTGCCTGACAAACTTCGAAGGCAAAATCCTTCCAAAATTTTTGAGTCGTCTTTAAACTCTTTTCTTTGTCTCATTTCGAACGAATTGACTTTTATTCCTTATTCTAATCCAACTCTGTTGTTGAGACAATTGAAAATTGTGTTTACTTGTTCTGGAATCCTTTATCTTTGATTTGTGAAATCCTTGGGTTTAGACATTACTTCGGGAATTCCTATTTTTTTCTTTCAAAAGAGTAGCAACATACCCTTTTTTCTTATTTCCTTCGATAAAGCATTTATCTCTTCTATAGAAATCTAATAAGAGGGATTGATTCTGATATACTTTTATTGGACTTTCTTCTTATTTTAACCTTTCGATTTATTTCTATATTAAGGATAGACTGACAAAGTTGGCCTAATTTATTAGTTTTCACTAACCCTAGATTCTTTCCCTTGATAAAAAAAATTCTGTCCTCTCGAGCTCCATCGTGTACTATGTTACTTAAACCCAGCGCAAATTTGGTTCGGAACGAATAGAACAGGCTATGTCGAGCCAAGAGCATTTTCATTACTATGGAAAATGATGGATAGCAAAATCCACAATCGATCATGTCCTTCAAGTCGCACGTTGCTTTCTACCACATCGTTTTAAAC
Source organism: Triticum urartu (assembly GCF_056163025.1). Classification (NCBI taxonomy): domain Eukaryota; kingdom Viridiplantae; phylum Streptophyta; class Magnoliopsida; order Poales; family Poaceae; genus Triticum; species Triticum urartu. Next base: position 37,949 of record NW_028260919.1, on the reverse strand, counting down.
GAAGTTTTACCATAACAAACATTCCTCTTTTCATTGCAAAGTGGTATAGAGAATTGATCCAATATGGATGGAATCATGAATAGTCATTGGTTTAGTTTTTTTATACTAATTAAAACTTGCTATCTATGGAGCAATATGGATAAAAGAAAGTAAGTATTTATCCGGGAAGCCTCCGCCAAGATCCAATTTATTTAAACCCATATTAAAATTCTATCATATGAATGAAACATAGTTTGAAAAAGACGACTAAACAAGTTTGCTTAAAACTTATTTATTCTTAAATTTCCACCCTCAACGGATGGCTCGAGATGATCAATCTTGAAGTGAGAAAAGAAGGATTGACTCTTCCTCAATAAATAAACTATCAACCTCCAAAAAAGTTTAATTAATTTAATTACTAGAATTAGAATTCTAGTAGTAATATATTTTTTCAGTACCAAAAACAATTAACTATAATAACTAAATAAACTATTCCAATGAAAAGATTGAAAGTTTTTGGTAGTTATAGAATTCTCGTACTTCTTCAACTCGAATACCAAAAGGAAGAAAAAAATATGACTAAGTGATTTTATAGTAGAGGCATATCCTGAATGTGCTTGATAGATCCCATTTTTTCATGAAAATAAAGATAGTCAATTTGACTGGACTTAAGACTTTATTATGTTTTCTGAGAAAGAATAAGATATCATTATTCTCTTTAATAAACTTTTGTCTCGTACGGAATACTATATGATTTCACCGTTTGTTTCATCAGAAACAATCTGGGACGGAAGGATTCGAACCTCCGAGTAACGGGACCAAAACCCGCTGCCTTACCACTTGGCCACGCCCCATTTCGGGTTTTATGCGACACTAATAAACACTAGTATGTTTATTTGTTATTCGTCAATACCATTTCAATTACATAAAAAAGGAGGGATATTCTCTTGCTAGTATTCTACACATGCGGATAATATAGAATCAAAAAAATGCATTGATCATTACATGGAATTCTATTAAGATATTATATGAAAGTCGAATTTATTCCACTCTCATTTGAGAGTGCGAATACAAGGAGGTATTTTGTGTTTGGGAAAGTCCGAAGAAAAAAGATTTTGAATCTGCCTTTTCCTTCTTTCCCTTAAAAAAATAACTCAAGAAAAATCCAATTATTTACTCTACAAGAATGAAATGCTTGTTATGCCTAATATACTTAGTTTAACCTGTATCTGTTTTAATTCTGTTCTTTATCCTACTAGTTTTTTCTTTGCCAAATTACCCGAAGCTTATGCTATTTTCAATCCAATCGTGGATATTATGCCTGTTATACCTCTATTCTTTTTTCTATTAGCCTTTGTTTGGCAAGCTGCTGTAAGTTTTCGATGAAATCTTTAGTACTCTGTATGCCAAATTGAATGATGTGTTCATTCCAAAAAAATTTTAAAATGGGTAAAAGCCGAGAAGTTTTATATTTTTATATTATGAACCTTCGATTCTAAAATTTAAATTCTTCTACATTGAATGGGTAGCTACAGCAATAAATTTGGATCAGCCTTTCTACTCCCCTGCACCTAGGTTGAGCAGGTACCTAAAGGTACCTACACAATACCTAACCACCTAACCCTATTTTTGCTATTGATAAGAGTGCTTATTATAAAAGAATTCTTGCAATTTTTTTCAAGAATTCTTTTTTGCATTTTTAGGTATAAAAAAAAACCATCCTAGTGGATCCGTGTGGTAAGGAAAAACTGGTAATCTATTCCTTAAAAAAAAATCTTGGAGATTATGTAATGCTTACTCTCAAACTTTTTGTTTATACAGTAGTGATATTCTTTGTTTCACTCTTTATCTTTGGATTCTTATCTAATGACCCAGGACGGAATCCTGGACGCGAGGAGTAAAAATTCAGTTTTTTTTTTTCTTATTGGATTTGTTTCGTACATTTATCTATGAGAAAATCCGGGGGTCAGAATTCTTTCCAATTCGAAAGTCCCAAATGATCCAAGGGAGCGGAAAGAGAGGGATTCGAACCCTCGGTACAAAAAAATTGTACAACGGATTAGCAATCCGCCGCTTTAGTCCACTCAGCCATCTCTCCACGTTCCAAAGCGAAAGGTTTCCGTGATATGATATAGGCAAGAAATAAGAAATAACGGTTGCAAAAAACCCCTTTTTTTTCTTTCAAAAGTCTATAAAAATTATATTGCCAATTCCATTTTAATTATATTCTTTTTTCTTAATGTTAATAAAAAAAGAAGAAAATTCTTGTTTTTTCTTTCTAAAAATCGATATTGGCCGAGAGACAATCAAATAGATTTTCTCTTTAGCGGGCATTTCCATATAGGACTTGTTATAATTATAATAAAACAAGCAGGTTATATAAAAAAAACGCTTTTTTTGTCGATTATTTATCAAGAAAGCAAAAAGGGTTCTTATCAAATCCACCATAAAATTGGAAAGAAGCATAAAGTAAGTAGACCTGACTCCTTTAATGATGCCTCTATCCGCTATTCTGATATATAAATTCGATGTAGATGAAATTGTATAAGCGAATTTTTTTTATTTCCTTAGACTTAGACCGCGCAAGACAAGAATTTTTCGCTATTTACGATTTCATATTCTTGTTACTAGATGTTCTATAGGAATAAGAAGAAATCGCAACTCCTTTGCGCTACACATAAAATTGGATTTCGAAGGTCCATTTTTTTTTTTCAGAATCCTCTATTATTTTAGTTCTTCCACCCATGCAATAGAGAGGGAATGGGAAAAGAAGGGTTACTTTTATTTGCATTTTTCCCTTAAAAGATAGACTTTGAAATAGGAGTCTTGGAATAATGCTGAATTCAAAGGTTTATTTCTTTCTATAGTATAAGAAAAACAATTTATTTCTATTTCTATAGTATAAGAAAAACAAATAAATAGTATAAGAAAAACAAATCGAATCAAATTCATGGATTTACCACGACCTCGGTTGTGACTGTGACTCCATAGATAAAAATGGGAAATTTCTCTCTTCGAGACCATTGAAAAAGGGCATTGAACGAGAAAGAAATCGTCCACAGATAATAAAACTATCATATGCCTTGGAAAGTGATATGAGGTGCTCGGAAATGGTTGAAGTAATTGAATAGGAGGATCACTATGACTATAGCCCTTGGTAGAATTCCTAAAGAAGAAAATGATCTATTTGATACTATGGATGACTGGTTACGAAGGGACCGTTTCGTTTTTGTAGGATGGTCTGGCCTATTGCTCTTTCCTTGTGCTTATTTCGCTTTAGGGGGTTGGTTTACAGGGACAACTTTTGTAACTTCTTGGTATACCCATGGATTGGCTAGTTCCTATTTGGAAGGTTGTAATTTCTTAACCGCAGCAGTTTCTACCCCTGCCAATAGTTTAGCACACTCTTTGTTGCTACTATGGGGGCCCGAAGCACAAGGAGATTTTACTCGTTGGTGTCAATTAGGCGGTCTATGGACTTTTGTAGCTCTCCACGGGGCTTTTGCACTAATAGGTTTCATGTTACGCCAATTTGAACTTGCTCGGTCTGTTCAATTGCGGCCTTATAATGCAATCTCATTCTCTGGTCCAATTGCTGTTTTTGTTTCTGTATTCCTTATTTATCCACTGGGGCAATCTGGTTGGTTCTTTGCGCCGAGTTTTGGCGTAGCAGCGATATTTCGATTCATCCTTTTCTTCCAAGGATTTCATAATTGGACGTTGAACCCATTTCATATGATGGGAGTTGCCGGAGTATTAGGTGCGGCTCTGCTATGCGCTATTCATGGAGCGACCGTAGAAAACACTCTATTTGAGGACGGTGATGGTGCAAATACCTTCCGTGCTTTTAACCCAACTCAAGCTGAAGAAACTTATTCAATGGTCACTGCTAACCGCTTTTGGTCCCAAATCTTTGGTGTTGCTTTTTCCAATAAACGTTGGTTACATTTCTTTATGCTATTTGTACCCGTCACCGGTTTATGGATGAGTGCTATTGGCGTAGTTGGCTTGGCTCTGAACTTACGTGCCTATGACTTTGTTTCCCAGGAAATCCGTGCAGCGGAAGATCCTGAATTTGAGACTTTCTACACCAAAAATATTCTTTTAAACGAGGGTATTCGTGCGTGGATGGCAGCTCAGGATCAGCCTCATGAAAATCTTATATTCCCTGAGGAGGTTCTACCACGTGGAAACGCTCTTTAATGGAACTTTCGTTTTAGCTGGTCGTGACCAAGAAACCACCGGCTTTGCTTGGTGGGCTGGGAATGCCAGACTTATCAATTTGTCCGGTAAACTGCTTGGAGCTCATGTAGCTCATGCCGGATTAATCGTATTCTGGGCCGGAGCAATGAACCTATTTGAAGTGGCCCATTTCGTACCAGAAAAGCCCATGTATGAACAAGGGTTGATTTTACTTCCACACTTAGCTACTCTAGGTTGGGGAGTAGGGCCAGGGGGGGAAGTTCTAGATACTTTTCCGTACTTTGTATCTGGCGTACTTCACCTAATTTCCTCCGCAGTCTTAGGCTTCGGTGGCATTTATCACGCGCTTCTGGGACCCGAGACTCTTGAGGAATCTTTTCCATTCTTTGGTTATGTCTGGAAAGATAGAAATAAAATGACTACAATTTTGGGTATTCACTTAATTTTGTTAGGTCTAGGTGCTTTTCTTCTAGTACTCAAGGCTCTTTATTTTGGCGGTGTATATGATACCTGGGCCCCTGGGGGGGGAGATGTAAGAAAAATTACCAATTTGACCCTTAGTCCCAGTGTTATATTTGGTTATTTACTAAAATCTCCTTTTGGTGGAGAAGGGTGGATTGTTAGTGTAGATGATTTAGAAGATATAATTGGTGGGCATGTATGGTTGGGTTTTATTTGTGTATTTGGCGGAATTTGGCATATTTTAACCAAACCCTTCGCATGGGCTCGCCGTGCATTTGTATGGTCTGGAGAAGCTTACTTGTCTTATAGTTTAGCTGCTTTATCTGTCTTTGGTTTTATCGCTTGTTGTTTTGTATGGTTCAATAATACAGCTTATCCGAGTGAGTTTTATGGACCCACCGGGCCAGAAGCTTCTCAAGCTCAAGCATTTACTTTTCTAGTTAGAGACCAGCGTCTTGGAGCTAATGTGGGATCCGCTCAAGGACCCACAGGTTTAGGTAAATATCTAATGCGTTCCCCAACTGGGGAGGTTATCTTTGGAGGGGAAACTATGCGTTTTTGGGACCTTCGTGCTCCATGGTTAGAACCTCTAAGGGGCCCCAACGGTTTGGACTTGAGTAGGTTGAAAAAAGACATACAACCTTGGCAAGAACGACGCTCAGCAGAATATATGACCCACGCTCCTTTAGGCTCTTTAAATTCCGTGGGTGGCGTAGCTACCGAGATCAATGCAGTTAATTATGTCTCTCCTAGAAGTTGGTTATCAACTTCTCATTTTGTTCTAGGATTCTTCTTTTTTGTGGGCCATTTATGGCATGCAGGAAGAGCCCGAGCTGCTGCAGCAGGTTTTGAAAAGGGAATCGATCGTGATTTGGAACCTGTTCTTTACATGAACCCTCTTAACTAAGATTTTCTTATTTATACCTGTTCTACTTTTTTTCTGTTCTGGCTCGGTTATTCCATCTAGCCGAGCCATTCATTCCTTTTTATGAAAGAAAGATAAGGGACAGAAAAAAAAAATAAATAAAAATGAAAGAAACAAACGTATTCAATAAGCAAAAGGAGAGAGAGGGATTCGAACCCTCGATAGTTCCTAGAACTATACCGGTTTTCAAGACCGGAGCTATCAACCACTCAGCCATCTCTCCACAGCCTAATCCTTATTTTACTCCTACAAATAGAACATAGCCATATAAAAAATAAAAAGATTTATTAGCCTCTAGAAAGATATCAGATACAAGTTCCTTTTCGATATATCTCTGTATACTGTATACACGGATACAGGATCCGCTATACCCGCTTGTGAAATAACAGAGTAAATAATCTCTTCTCACCCCCATATCCAAATAAAAAAGCGGTTTAAGTAATAAATTTGAATTAAAGAGAAGAATCAATGGATTCATGATTAAACCCCTCCTACTTCTTGTATTTTTTTACAATTTTGGTTTAAGTGAGGGATCAAATATGTAGTCAACTTTATTTGATGGTAGCTTGGAGGATTAGAAATATGACTATTGCTTTCCAATTAGCTGTTTTTGCATTAATTGCGACTTCCTCAGTCTTAGTAATTAGTGTACCCCTTGTATTTGCTTCTCCTGATGGTTGGTCAAATAATAAAAATGTTGTATTTTCCGGTACATCATTATGGATTGGACTAGTCTTTCTCGTAGCTATTCTGAATTCTCTCATTTCTTAAATGAAATTTGGTTAATATTTATTAACCCCATAAAAAAGAAATAATAAAGGCCATTTCTTCTAAAAAATTAGAATAGTGAGACGTATTAAAACGCAATTTGCGTTCCGAATTGCTAGCTCTTCTCTTTCAGTATTATGAAATTCCATTCCCATTAGAATATTCATTGACAGATAATAAAAAAAGGAAAACTCTAATATAATAGAAAATGAAATGAAACGGTCGACCCAGACATAGAAGGTCGACCCAGGCGGATATACGCTATAAAATATATACCGTAGCGAGCGTAGTTCAATGGTAAAATATCTCCTTGCCAAGGAGAAGATACGGGTTCGATTCCCGCCGCTCGCCCGCTTAATTTATCAAAGTACTATGATAAAAAGTTTAGTCTAGTTAACTGTTTAACTACTTATATTAAATTAAGTATTAATTAGGTGTTAGTCTAGTGCCGTATCCCTTACTATCTTACCCTTCCTTTGCATCCCACTCAAAAAAAGAGGGCGCTCCAGAGGCAGAAATAGAACTCGCCAACAGAGCTCCAAAAATTGGGTATTAACTGAGACAAACAACGGGCAAACTTTTTTTAAAGGGAAGGGAGAGGTAGACTGTCCCTTTCGTTTCATTTTTATTTTCTGCAGGGTAGGGAGAGGCCTTGCGCCTTCTTTTTTTGAAGGCAAGTGACTTCGCAAACTGCTCAATTTTGCCCTCTAGGGCCGGGAACTAATGAATAAAAAAGGGTTGGATACGCCCCTCTACCATACATATCTAGAGAAATAGAATAGTCCTTTTATACAGACTGCTAAGTGCGGAGACGGGAATCGAACCCGTGACCTCAAGGTTATGAGCCTCGTGAGCTACCAAACTGCTCTACTCCGCTCTGGAGTACCAGAAACTGGTGGACAAAAAAGGCTTGAATACAAGCCTCTAACATGTCTAGACAAATAGAATACTCCTTTTATACAGAATGGAGCGGGTAGCGGGAATCGAACCCGCATCGTTAGCTTGGAAGGCTAGGGGTTATAGTCGACGTTGGTTGATTATTTTTAACGTCTCTAATTCAAAACCGAACATGAAATTTTGATTTCATTCGGCTCCTTTATGGATATTCTCACCACTTAACATCTATGTCAGCTTTTCTATTTGAATGGAACCAAAGCTCTCCGCTTTCTAGATGATCCTTATAGAGTAGGAGATAGAAATTCTATCTAAATTCATCTAATCTACTTACTTCGTTCCCTAATTTCATTCAAGAGATCCTGAGGAAAAGAATTGGGTTTCCACCGAGCTGAAACAATATGCGGATGGTTCTAGTAAACCAAAACTATCGTTTTTTAGCTATTTGGCTTCCTTATTCCTTATTTTAAGAAGATTTAGTTACGATTGGAAATCAACTTTTTTGTATCTTCATCCATAGATCCTTTACTCATATTTTCAAAATTGGAATACTTAATCCAATGCAAAATTATGCTTCGCGACTCTGTACTCATAATCCTATTTTTATTTTGGATGCAATTTAAATTAGTCTTTGGATACAAATCGCCAGAATGTATATTCTTCCTCAATATGCTATTGAGAGGAAAAGGATTTAATCCTTTATAAGAACTAAAGTTTTCATCGGAATATAAAAATAAAAAACTTAAGGATGCCTTAAGTATATCATTTCAAATTCAGTTATTAATAGAACGAATCACACTTTTACCACTAAACTATACCCGCTACATTGTAGATTATGGTATAAATGGTACCCTTTGTCAAGGATAGCCATTTGACAAGAAGGCTAATTCCCCCTTATTGAATCAGATGGAGAAGGTTCATGACACTGAGCCGTTGGTACTTCTACTTCGATCGCTCGCCTTTACTTTAGGATTTAGATAGCCCCTCTGGTCTGTAAAAAAAATCTTTTCTTACCATGCTAATAGCGCCTGAACCAAATGTATTTATTTTGATTAGGATCCTATTCTACGGTTACGACTACAATAATAATTATTTACTTTGCAAGGACGTAAGTGTGTCAGACTGCTAAATTGTTTTATTATTCCTACAATATAAACTAGGGGATATAGGGGGTAACACTGTCCCTATAAATTCCTTTTTTCCTTTTCTTTTTTGTCCAGAATTGAACAAAAAAGAAATTATGGAAGATGTTTTCTTCCCCCATTAAGTCCGAGCCATAGAGTAAGAGTGAGATGAGTTTTCCAAATTCATCATAGACTTTCCCTATGGCTTGATAGAAGTAAGCAGCAAAGAGTCGTAACTTAAAGAAAAAAACGGACAGGGCCGACAGATTTACCTGATGTAAAGAAGATCCTAAAAGTCTCTGATTAGTCGACTCTCTCCATTTAACACTTTCCTCTCTCTCCTTTTTTCCACTGACTCAATTCTAGTTTATTAGATTCTTGTTTAAAAGAATGCAAAAAGTTCAATAGAACTAAGAACACATAAAAAATAGCATAGAGGATCAAGGCCATTACCAAAAGTTCCTCCCAAGGATCCTATATCCTATTGGGTATCTGTTCCCCGCCTTTTCCCGCTAGGATCGGAAATCTTATATTTTCCATATCCATATACCGTTGAATCCTTGGGGTTCCAGAATCCGCCTATTTTACTAGTCTTCGGAAACGGAAAACCCTGAACCAAGAAGAGTTGGATATGTTATGTAGGGTATGTTTTTTTTTATTAATTTTATTTTGAGCTCTCAAGATATCGATATATACATATACAATCTCTACATAATGTCTCTCTCTCTATCTCTATATATTATATATATAATATGTACATTATGCAGTAGACCCATAATGGGAAATCCAAGTGGCTAATTTTTGAATTAAATAAAAAGCCCTTTTAACTCAGTGGTAGAGTAATGCCATGGTAAGGCATAAGTCATCGGTTCAAATCCGATAAAGGGCTTTTTAAATTAGTGGTAGAGTAATCTCGTGCTAAGACGTAAGTCGTTGGTTCGAATCTGATAGAGTACTTTTCTACTAAATTGATTCACTTTTTTTCTTTGTTTTTGAAACTTTCTCTATATTTTTAGAGAATTTTATGACTTAGTGCGGGATGGATGCATTTTTGGTATGAACACTAAATGAAGCACGGAGAATTAATCTATAACGATCAACTAAAAAAAATCCTAGATGAAAACATAACAGAAAAGTTGGAAAAACTCTTTGCTTTGGATCTATTTATACTTTTCGAGTATATTGACAATTCCAAAAAACTGCTCATACTATGATTATAGTATAATCACGAGCGGTTGTATATGGCCCTATCGTCTAGTGATGCCCCTATCGTCTAGTGGTTCAGGACATCTCTCTTTCAAGGAGGCAGCGGGGATTCGACTTCCCCTGGGGGTAGGGAGTATTATGAAAGGAGGTTAATCATAGATTAGCAAAAACCCTAGAATAAATTCTTCCTGGGTCGATGCCCGAGTGGTTAATGGGGACGGACTGTAAATTCGTTGACAATGTCTACGCTGGTTCAAATCCAGCTCGGCCCAAACCAAAAATCTAGGGCTTCGTGAGTATGAACTAAATCCTTTTGTTTTTCTTCCATAAAATAAAATGTCTGATCTATAGAAATAAAAGATAAAGAAAAAAGGGAAATTTTTTTTTCTAATCCATATCTCTCTCATTCCTTTCTTACAAACAAAAGAGTTTTTCTTATTGAAGGCTGGATTATTATCCATTTTTAGTGATAAAAAATCACGACATACTAGTTATGTCACTCTCACTATACCCACGTATAATATAATATGTGGGTATGTAGTATATGATTCGTCTATTTCTTAGAGTACGAAAGACGAATCGAATCTTCTTATGGTTCTATTTAAGAATGGGTATGCCATACACCCCGCGGGGATTGTAGTTCAATTGGTCAGAGCACCGCCCTGTCAAGGCGGAAGCTGCGGGTTCGAGCCCCGTCAGTCCCGAACTAGGGTTCAATGAATGGAGAAATTGATATTTCCTTTTTCCATGAAAAAAAGGGGCAGGGAGCAAGATCAAATACCCACAGGGCACCCTTACTTCACTTTTTTATTTTGCATCTCTCATTAAAGAGGGAGGGAGGGCATATAGGAATTTTTTTTTCACTACTCCCAATCGATAAAGAAAGACACACATACGATATGTGGATTAGTAGAATTTAGGATATTATATTACTCTATCTTTCTTTATGATGATACCATCCTCATCTTAATTTCCTATTCCACTCTTATGGAATAGAGTACCGGTATTTTACCGGAATCCATACATAAATCGTATTCCCTTTTTATTTCAGACCTCTTTTCCCCATCTCACTTCTACTGCTTATTTGGATGTCTATGTGACCCATAGAAAGTGAAAGTTGGTCATATAATACATACATAATTGTATGTATAACTATAAGAAAAAGGAAGGGAAATTGTATAAGATTAAGAAAGTATAAGATTAAGAAAGCTCGTGGGTTAGAGATATAGAAAAGAAAAAGTAGAAAAGGATTAAAAAAGAGGGAATTCCTAATCCAATCAAAAAACCCATTTTGGTCTTAGTGTGGATAGAGGATCTTCCTATGTTATACTATATAACTCTCATCCGTGAAATATAACTCTCATCCATGAATTGATTTGATAGATCCGATATTCATAATATTGAATTGATTCAGTATTATCAGAATGCAAGCCCTACCCTTGAATTTACAAGATACCCCTTTTTCCTCTCCATGGGATTACATCCCGAGTTATTGTGAAAATAAAAAATAAAGAGGTTATGGAAGTCAATATTCTCGCATTTATTGCTACTGCACTGTTCATTCTAGTTCCTACTTCTTTTTTACTTATTATTTATGTAAAAACAGTCAGCCAAAATAATTAATTGGAATTCCAATTAATCATTGAAGAAATTAAAAAGGGATTAAATAAAAAAAATCCAAGTCTTAAATGAAAGGATCTGGTTGGAATCTTAAAGTGTGGTAGAAAGAACTACATATAGTTTTTTCTACGACACTTTAGATTCTTTCTATTATATTATCTTTGAATCTACATAGAATAGATTAGTAGATTGAAATAGTTAAGTAGTCTAATTCAATTTCTTTTTTCATTGCATCCACTTAATTTCAATCAGGTCAAAATAAAAAAATCTAAGACAATTCTTGACCAAAGAATCCATGGAAGGAAAGAAAAATAATATGAAGAATAGACTATAGTAAAAAGTAAAAGGAAATGGAAAATGTGTGATATGCCGTGAATAGTTCCGTGGAAGAAAGTCTAATTTTCTTATGTATAGAACTTTTTTTAACCATTCGTCATTTCTAGTAGAAATTCTGAATTGGTATAATGGCTCTTTCTTACATTACAACTTACAATACAAGAGTTTCTTACAGGAGTGAAACAAAACTAAAGAAAAAGATTAAAGAATAACGTTTGACAAAATGATTAATGCAAAATGATCCATTAAAGAAAAGAATTGATACAACAATTTGATTACTTAATCAATTAGTAGTATCCCTAGAGTCCACTCCTTCCCCATACTACTAGTGAAAGAGAAAATGTAAAGACTACCATTAAAGCAGCCCAAGCGAGACTTACTATATCCATCTAAATTATGTCTCCTATTTCTATGAAGGGATTATTCTACTATTGATCAATAATCATAGTGGAATCAAGGGTACAGAGTCAAAAAGGGATTCCGCCCTAAGGCCATGGATCAATCAGTTCAAGGAATTTACTCCTAACAAATTCTTATAGGAATTCTGGTAGAATTAGAGAGCATTAAAAATACGAGATACTATAGCCCTTTTTTCCTTAAAAAAGAAAGAGTACGGGAATGATGTCCTGAATAGAAGAAGCGGGAATAGGAAGATTTTTTATTCCTTTTGTTACTCTTTTTTTTTTTTTTAAGCAAAGGACGCCCGAATATACCATAAAATTATCGATAGATAAATATTTATTGGATACCTACCTTACCTAATGTTTATTTTTGACCTAAACCCTGCAGCCTTGCTTTGTATCATTCTATGAAAGAATGAAGAGATTTTATCCATAATACAACTCCTAAATTGATTTTTGATCGACCTATTTAATCTGATTCTCGTTAGAATTAAGTAGTCCTTACTTTAGTGTATGTAGGTAACATAAGATGTACGATAAAAAAATGTATAATAATTAGTAAGTCTTGATATTCTTTCGTGGAGTCCCTTCTTGAATCTTAGATTGAAAAAAAAAAAGAATGCCCCTTAGGGACCTTTCTTTGGATACCAAGATTTCTGACATCTTATCCTCGTATTTTAAAATTATCAAATCGAATCTCAATTAAGAACCAATTCAAATTCATATAATAAAAGAATAAGGAAACACTACCTCACCCCTATTGATAACCATTTTGGCCACTACCGTCAAAACAAACCCTAACCCTAGTTTGAGGATAGAACTATGGTATGGTTTCTCTAAACCCAGTATCGGCAGGCCCAGTTACTCTCTTGCCCGAACTTATGCGAAGTAAAAATTTATCGAATTCGATCAGCACTATAAAAAAAACCTAAGTATTTTATTGATCAGGCGGCACCCAGATTTGAACTGGGGATAAAGGATTTGCAGTCCCCTGCCTTACCGCTTGGCCATGCCGCCAAAAAATCCGATCAAAAATCTAGAAAACAGCAAGTATTCATCCACGTTTTCTTACGAAAAGCCCCTTTTATTTTGAATATAATTCTACTTACTTTTTTCCAATCTTTTTCAAAAAATCTATTCCTGCTTTTTTTGATCCAGTTTCTATTATTCTCCTCGATAGATTCTATCTTAAAACATACATTGTTAACACAATAAAACTTCCCATTTCTTTCTATTGAGATGAAAAAGAAGAAAAAGTGGATTTCTATTCACAGGCTGCAAAATTCAGAATAAATTGGAACCGTTAACTAGAATTCTCTTTTTTTTATTGCAGTAGTGAACTACTCTTAAATCGGTATTATCTCCCCCCCCTTCAATGGCATAATAAAATATTATGGCTTTATGCTTAATCCGTGTATAGGTAAACTTTAGGTCCGAACAGCATTATTATCCAAAGATCCCCTTTATGTACATATCTCTATGGGGAATCATGCTTTAATTTTTCAAAGTATTAAATTAAATATCTTGAATAAAAAAAGGAAATTTGCTCTGATATAGAGTATAACCTGACTATCTTGGCGTACCCAAGTGAAATTACGATAAAAGAAAAGCATGGATATGGGGAGAGGTGGATAACTAGATTGGCATGTACTTAAAAAAGGGACTTACTTTATTTTAGAATTCCACAATGAAATACTGAATTTTCTAGCAATTATACTACTCCGATCCGAAATAAAAAAGAACCCTCAAATTATTTTGAGAAATTAAAGTAAGCACGCTATTCTAAATCGAAGTAAAGTCAAACTTTCTAGTATATTATATTACGGCTTTATTACATTCATAGAAAGGAGATAAAATGAGAAATCTTTGCCATCCAATCTGATTAGAATATCATAACATAAAGTATAAGTGGCAGAATTTTTTTTGTAGGAATGTTTTATCAATTCATTTTCATTTCATTTGTACCCCTGGCAAACTCGAACTTTCGTCCAAATGGTCTCTATTCATATGTATGAAATACATATATGAAATACGTATGTGGAGTTCCCTAGAATTTCATGTGATTCAGTAAACAGAATATAGATTCCATGATTGCTAGATCGATCCATAGGGATTGATGAAGAGTGAGCTGATAATGGAATTTTTCTTTGATAAACAGGAAACTTAAGATTAAGATGCTCCGGAATGGAAACGAGGGAATGTCCACAATACCCGGATTTAGTCAGATCCAATTCGAGGGATTTTGTAGGTTCATTAATCAAGCCTTGGCAGAAGAACTTGACAAGTTTCCAACAATTAAAGATCCAGATCACGAAATTGCATTTCAATTATTTGCGAAAGGATATCAACTGCTAGAACCCTCGATAAAAGAAAGAGATGCTGTGTATGAATCACTCACCTATTCTTCCGAATTATATGTATCTGCGAGATTAATTTTTGGTTTCGATGTGCAAAAGCAAACCATTTCTATCGGAAACATTCCTATAATGAATTCCTTAGGAACCTTTATTATAAATGGAATATACCGAATTGTGATCAATCAAATATTGCTAAGTCCTGGTATTTACTACCGCTCGGAATTAGATCATAAGGGAATTTCTATCTACACTGGCACTATAATATCAGATTGGGGGGGGAGATCGGAATTAGCAATTGATAAAAAAGAAAGGATATGGGCTCGCGTGAGTAGAAAACAAAAGATATCTATTCTAGTTCTATCATCAGCTATGGGTTCGAATCTAAGAGAAATTCTGGATAATGTTTCCTACCCTGAAATTTTCTTGTCTTTCCCGAATGCTAAAGAGAAGAAGAGGATTGAGTCAAAAGAAAAAGCTATTTTGGAGTTTTATCAACAATTTGCTTGTGTAGGTGGGGACCTGGTATTTTCGGAGTCCTTATGCGAGGAATTACAAAAGAAATTTTTTCAACAAAAATGTGAATTAGGAAGGATTGGTCGACGAAATATGAATCGGAGACTTAATCTTGATATTCCTCAGAACAATACATTCTTGTTACCACGAGATGTATTGGCCGCTACGGATCATTTGATTGGAATGAAATTTGGAACGGGTATACTTGACGATGACGATATGAATCACTTGAAAAATAAACGTATTCGTTCGGTTGCGGATCTGTTACAAGATCAATTCGGATTGGCTCTTGGTCGTTTACAACATGCAGTTCAAAAAACTATTCGTAGAGTATTCATACGTCAATCGAAACCGACTCCCCAAACTTTGGTAACTCCAACTTCAACTTCAATTTTATTAATAACTACTTATGAGACCTTTTTTGGCACATACCCGTTATCTCAAGTTTTTGATCAAACGAATCCATTGACACAAACTGTTCATGGGCGAAAAGTGAGTTGTTTAGGTCCTGGAGGGTTGACGGGGAGAACCGCAAGTTTTCGGAGCCGAGATATTCATCCGAGTCACTATGGGCGTATTTGTCCAATTGACACGTCTGAAGGAATCAATGTTGGACTTACTGGATCCTTAACAATTCATGCGAGAATTGATCACTTGTGGGGATCCATAGAGAGTCCGTTTTATGAAATATCTGCTGAGAAAGCAAAAGAAAAAAAAGAGAGACAGGTGGTTTATCTATCACCAAATAGAGATGAATATTATATGATAGCAGCAGGAAATTCTTTGTCCTTGAATCAAGGTATTCAGGAAGAACAGGTTGTTCCGGCTAGATACCGTCAAGAATTCTTGACTATTGCATGGGAACAGATTCATGTTAGAAGTATTTTTCCTTTCCAATATTTTTCTATTGGGGGTTCTCTCATTCCTTTTATTGAGCACAATGATGCGAATCGGGCTTTAATGAGTTCTAATATGCAGCGCCAAGCAGTTCCGCTTTCTCGGTCCGAGAAATGCATTGTTGGAACTGGATTGGAACGCCAAACAGCTCTAGATTCGAGGGTTTCCATTATAGCCGAACGCGAGGGAAAGATCATTTCTACTGATAGTCATAAGATACTTTTATCAAGTAGTGGGAAGACTATAAGTATTCCTTTAGTTAACCACCGTCGCTCTAACAAAAATACTTGTATGCACCAAAAACCCCGGGTTCCACGGGGTAAATCCATTAAAAAAGGACAAATTTTAGCAGAAGGAGCTGCTACAATTGGGGGCGAACTTGCTTTAGGAAAAAACGTATTAGTAGCTTATATGCCATGGGAAGGTTACAATTTTGAAGACGCAGTACTAATTAGCGAACGTTTGGTATATGAAGATATTTATACCTCTTTTCACATCCGGAAATATGAAATTCAGACGGATACGACAAGCCAGGGCTCCGCTGAAAAAATCACTAAAGAAATACCACATCTAGAAGAACATTTACTCCGCAATTTGGACAGAAATGGAGTTGTTAGGTTGGGATCCTGGGTAGAAACTGGTGATATTTTAGTAGGTAAATTAACGCCTCAGATAGCGAGCGAATCATCTTATATCGCGGAAGCTGGATTATTACGGGCCATATTTGGCCTTGAGGTTTCCACTTCAAAAGAAACTTCTCTGAAATTACCTATAGGTGGAAGAGGGCGCGTTATCGATGTGAAATGGATCCAAAGGGACCCGCTCGACATAATGGTTCGTGTATATATTTTACAGAAACGTGAAATCAAAGTTGGGGATAAAGTAGCCGGAAGACATGGGAATAAAGGGATCATTTCCAAAATTTTGCCTAGGCAAGATATGCCCTATTTGCAAGATGGAACACCCGTTGATATGGTCTTCAATCCCTTAGGAGTACCCTCCCGAATGAATGTGGGACAAATATTTGAAAGCTCGCTCGGATTAGCGGGGGATCTGCTAAAGAAACATTATAGAATAGCACCCTTTGATGAAGATATGAGCAAGAGGCTTCAAGAAAACTTGTGTTTTCAGAATTATATGAAGCCAGTAAAGAAACAAAAAATCCATGGGTATTTGAACCCGAGTACCGGGAAAAAGCAGAATATTTGATGGAAGAACAGGCGACCCCTTTGAGCAACCTGTTCTAATAGGGAAGTCCTATATCTTAAAATTAATTCATCAAGTTGATGAGAAAATTCATGGGCGTTCTACTGGGCCCTACTCACTTGTTACACAACAACCGGTTAGAGGAAGAGCCAAGCAAGGGGGACAACGAGTAGGAGAAATGGAAGTTTGGGCTTTAGAAGGATTTGGTGTTGCTCATATTTTACAAGAGATACTTACTTATAAATCTGACCATCTTATAGCTCGCCAAGAAATACTTAATGCTACGATCTGGGGAAAAAGAATACCTAATCATGAGGATCCTCCAGAATCTTTTCGAGTGCTCGTTCGAGAACTACGATCTTTGGCTCTAGAACTGAATCATTTCCTTGTATCTGAAAAGAACTTCCAGGTTAATAGGGAGGAAGTTTGATCGGAATAAATATAAATTCTTTTCTTATTTCTATTTTATGATTGACCAATATAAACATCAACAACTTCAAATTGGACTCGTTTCCCCTCAACAAATAAAGGCTTGGGCTAACAAAAACCTACCTAATGGAGAAGTCGTTGGCGAAGTCACAAGGCCCTCTACTTTTCATTATAAAACCGATAAACCAGAAAAAGATGGATTGTTTTGCGAAAGAATCTTTGGACCCATAAAAAGCGGGATTTGCGCTTGTGGCAATTCTCGAGCGAGCGGAGCTGAAAACGAAGACGAAAGATTTTGCCAAAAATGCGGGGTCGAATTTGTGGATTCTCGGATACGAAGATATCAAATGGGATACATCAAACTCGCATGTCCCGTGACTCATGTGTGGTATTTGAAAGGTCTTCCTAGTTATATCGCGAATCTTTTAGATAAACCTCTTAAGAAGTTGGAGGGCCTAGTATACGGCGATTTCTCTTTTGCTAGGCCCAGCACTAAAAAACCCACTTTTTTACGATTACGAGGTTTATTCGAAGAGGAAATTGCATCCTGTAACCACAGCATTTCTCCCTTTTTTTCTACCCCAGGCTTTGCAACATTTCGAAATCGGGAAATTGCGACAGGAGCAGGTGCTATTAGAGAACAATTAGCAGATTTGGATTTGCGAATTATTATAGAGAATTCTTTGGTCGAATGGAAGGAATTAGAAGACGAGGGGTATAGTGGAGATGAGTGGGAAGATAGAAAAAGACGAATAAGAAAAGTTTTTTTGATTAGACGCATGCAATTGGCGAAACATTTTATTCAAACAAATGTAGAACCAGAATGGATGGTTTTGTGCTTATTACCGGTTCTTCCTCCCGAATTGAGACCTATTGTTTATAGGTCTGGAGATAAAGTAGTGACTTCAGACATTAATGAACTTTATAAGAGAGTTATCCGTCGGAACAACAATCTTGCCTATCTATTAAAAAGAAGTGAATTAGCGCCAGCAGATTTAGTAATGTGCCAGGAAAAATTGGTACAAGAAGCCGTGGATACACTTCTTGATAGTGGGTCCCGCGGGCAACCGACGAGGGATGGTCACAATAAAGTATACAAATCACTTTCAGATGTAATTGAAGGTAAAGAGGGAAGGTTTCGCGAGACTCTGCTTGGGAAACGGGTCGATTACTCGGGGCGTTCTGTCATTGTTGTGGGTCCTTCGCTTTCATTACATCAATGTGGATTACCTCTAGAGATAGCAATAAAGCTTTTTCAGCTATTTGTAATTCGCGATTTAATCACGAAACGCGCCACTTCTAATGTAAGGATTGCTAAAAGGAAAATTTGGGAAAAAGAACCCATTGTATGGGAAATACTTCAAGAAGTTATGCGGGGACATCCTGTACTGTTAAATAGAGCACCTACCCTGCATAGATTAGGCATACAGGCCTTTCAACCCACTTTAGTAGAGGGGCGTACTATTTCTTTACACCCATTAGTGTGTAAGGGTTTCAATGCGGACTTTGATGGAGATCAAATGGCTGTTCATCTACCTTTATCCTTGGAAGCTCAGGCAGAAGCCCGTTTACTTATGTTTTCTCATATGAATCTCTTATCTCCCGCTATTGGGGATCCTATTTGCGTACCAACCCAAGACATGCTTATCGGGCTTTATGTATTAACGATTGGAAAGCGTCGAGGTATTTGTGCAAATAGATATAATAGTTGCAGAAACTACCCAAATCTAAAAGTAAATTACAATAATAATAATAATTTTAAATATAGGAAAGATAAAGAACCCCATTTTTCTAGTTCTTATGATGCACTGGGAGCTTATAGACAAAAACTAATCAGTTTAGATAGTCCCTTGTGGCTACGATGGAACCTGGATCAACGCGTCATTGGGTCAAGAGAAGTTCCGATTGAAGTTCAATATGAATCTTTGGGGACTTATCATGAGATTTATGCCCACTATCTAATAATGGGAAATAGAAAAAAAGAAATTCGTTCGATATACATTCGAACCACTCTTGGTCATATTTCTTTTTATAGAGAAATAGAGGAAGCCATACAAGGATTTAGTCAGGCCTATTCATACACTACCTAAACAAGAAAGTTAGATTCGGCGATGCCCCTCCCCTTTCGGGGGGCATTCCGATTTCCCTAGTATCATCATTATTTGCCACGCGAATCCAGATTGAGATTGAGGCAATTAAGTTAATTAAATTTTCGAATCACTGACTCAGGCCCATTGTCGAATCCTACTCAGCAATTGTCGAATCCTACTCAGCCGAAAAGGGGGTACTTATGTATGGCGGAACGGGCCAATCTGGTCTTTCATAATAAAGAGATAGACGGAACTGGTATGAAACGACTTATTAGCAGATTAATAGATCATTTTGGAATGGGATATACATCCCATATACTGGATCAACTAAAGACTCTGGGCTTCCATCAAGCCACTACTACATCGATTTCGTTAGGAATCGAGGATCTTTTAACAATACCCTCTAAGGGATGGTTAGTCCAAGACGCGGAACAACAGAGTTTTCTTTTGGAGAAACACTATTATTATGGGGCTGTACACGCGGTAGAAAAATTACGCCAATCTGTTGAGATATGGTATGCGACAAGTGAATATTTGAAACAAGAAATGAATTCAAATTTTCGGATAACGGATCCTTCTAATCCAGTCTATCTAATGTCTTTTTCAGGAGCCAGAGGAAATGCATCTCAAGTACACCAATTAGTAGGTATGAGAGGATTAATGTCGGACCCTCAAGGACAAATGATTGATTTACCTATTCAAAGCAATTTACGCGAGGGACTTTCTTTGACAGAATATATAATTTCCTGCTATGGAGCCCGCAAAGGGGTTGTAGATACTGCTGTGCGAACAGCAGATGCTGGATATCTTACACGTAGACTTGTTGAAGTAGTTCAACATATTATTGTGCGTAGAAGAGATTGTGGTACTATCCGAGGTATTTCTGTAAGTCCTCAAAATGGGATGACGGAAAAACTTTTTGTCCAAACACTAATTGGTCGTGTATTAGCAGACGATATATATATCGGTTCACGATGCATTGCCGCGCGAAATCAAGATATTGGAATTGGATTAGTCAATCGATTCATAACTGCCTTTCGAGCACAACCATTTCGAGCACAACCAATATATATTAGAACCCCCTTTACTTGCCGAAGCACTTCTTGGATCTGTCAATTATGCTATGGCCGGAGTCCTACTCATAGTGATCTGGTCGAATTGGGAGAAGCCGTAGGTATTATTGCAGGTCAATCAATTGGGGAGCCAGGGACTCAACTAACATTAAGAACTTTTCATACTGGCGGAGTATTCACAGGGGGTACTGCCGACCTTGTACGATCCCCTTCGAATGGAAAAATAAAATTCAATGAGAATTTGGTTCACCCCACACGTACCCGTCATGGGCAGCCTGCTTTTCTATGTTATATAGACTTGCATGTAACTATTCA
The DNA here is from genome assembly GCF_056163025.1 of Triticum urartu. NCBI lineage: Eukaryota > Viridiplantae > Streptophyta > Magnoliopsida > Poales > Poaceae > Triticum > Triticum urartu. The sequence continues at coordinate 17,151 of NW_028260919.1, read as the reverse complement.
GAGTCAAGATATTCTATATAGTGTGAATATTCCCTCAAAAAGCTTGATTCTAGTGCAAAATGATCAATATGTAAAATCCGAACAAGTAATTGCGGAGATTCGTGCCGGAACGTCCACTTTACATTTTAAAGAAAGGGTACAAAAGCATATTTATTCTGAATCAGACGGCGAAATGCACTGGAGTACTGATGTTTACCATGCGCCCGAATATCAATATGGTAATCTTCGCCGATTACCAAAAACAAGCCATTTATGGATATTGTCAGTAAGTATGTGCAGATCCAGTATAGCGTCTTTTTCACTCCACAAGGATCAAGATCAAATGAATACTTATGGTAAAAAAGATAGGGAAATTCTTGATTATTCAACGTCGGATCGAATCATGTCCAATGGCCATTGGAATTTTATCTATCCTTCTATTTTTCAAGATAATTCAGATTTGTTGGCGAAAAAGCGAAGAAATAGGTTCGTCATTCCATTACAATATCATCAAGAACAAGAGAAAGAACTAATATCCTGTTTTGGGATTTCGATTGAAATCCCCCTTATGGGTGTTTTACGTAGAAATACTATTTTTGCTTATTTTGACGATCCCCGATACAGAAAAGATAAAAAGGGTTCAGGAATTGTTAAATTTAGATATAGGACCCTAGAAGAAGAATATAGGACTCGAGCGGAAGACTCAGAAGAGGAATATGAGACCCTAGAAGACGAATACAGGACCCGAGAGGACGAATATGAATATGAAACCCTAGAAGAATCTAAATATGGAATCCTAGAAGACGAATACGAATATGAAACCCTAGAAGACGAATATGGGAGCCCAGAAAACGAATATGGGAACCCAGAGAACGAATATAGGACTTTAGAGAAAGACTCAGAAGAGGAATATGGGAGCCCAGAGAGCAAATATAGGACCCAAGAGGACGAATATGGAACTCTAGAGGAAGACTCAGAAGACGAATATGGCAGCCCCGGGGAAAGCGCAGAGGAAAAATATGGTACTTTAGAGGAAGACTCAGAAGAAGATTCAGAGGACGAATACGAGAGCCCAGAGGAAGATTCCATCTTAAAAAAAGAGGGTTTGATTGAGCATCGAGGAACAAAAGAATTTAGTCTAAAATACCAAAAAGAAGTAGATCGGTTTTTTTTCATTCTTCAAGAACTTCATATCTTGCCGAGATCTTCATCCCTAAAGATACTTGACAATAGTATTATTGGAGTGAATACACAACTCACAAAAAATACAAGAAGTCGACTAGGCGGACTGGTCCGAGTGAAGAGAAAAAAAAGCCATACGGAACTCAAAATATTTTCCGGAGATATTCATTTTCCTGAAGAGGCGGATAAGATATTAGGTGGCTGTTTGATACCGCCAGAAAGACAAAAAAAAGATTCTAAGGAATCAAAAAAAAGGAAAAATTGGGTCTATGTTCAACGGAAAAAAATTCTCAAGAGCAAGGAAAAGTATTTTGTTTCCGTTCGCCCTACAGTGGCATATGAAATGGACGAAGGAAGAAATTTAGCAACACTTTTCCCGCAGGATCTCTTGCAAGAAGAAAATAATCTCCAAATTCGACTTGTCAATTTTATTTCTCATGAAAATAGCAAGTTAACTCAAAGAATTTATCACACAAATAGTCAATTTGTTAGAACTTGCTTAGTAGTGAATTGGGAACAAGAAGAAAAAGAAAAGGCTGGTGCTTCCCTTGTTGAGGTAAGAGCAAATGATCTTATTCGCGATTTCCTAAGAATTGAGTTAGTCAAGTCCACTATTTCGTATACACGAAAAAGGTATGGTAGGACAAGTGCAGGACCGATTCCCCATAATAGGTTAGATCGCGCCAATATCAATTCTTTTTATTCCAAGGCGAAGATTGAATCACTTAGCCAACATCCAGAAGCTATTGGCACTTTGTTGAATCGAAATAAAGAATACCACTCTTTGATGATTTTGTCGGCATCCAACTGTTCTCGAATTGGTTTATTCAAGAATTCAAAACATCCCAATGCGATAAAAGAATGGAATCCTAGAATTCCTATTCGAGAAATTTTTGGGCCCTTAGGCGCTATTGTAGCTAGTATATCGCATTTTTCTTCATCTTACTATTTACTAACGCATAATAAAATCCTGTTAAAAAAATATTTGTTCGTTGACAATTTAAAACAAACCTTCCAAGTACTTCAAGAACTTAAATACTCTTTAATAGATGAAAATAAAAGGATTTCTAATTTCGATAGTAACATAATGTTGGATCCATTCCTTTTGAATTGTCACTTTGTCCATCATGATTCTTGGGAAGAGACATTGGCAATAATTCACCTTGGACAATTTATTTGTGAAAATGTATGTCTATTTAAATCGCACATAAAAAAATCCGGTCAAATTTTCATTGTAAATATGAATTCCTTTGTTATAAGAGCAGCTAAACCTTATTTGGCCACTACAGGAGCAACTGTTAATGGTCATTATGGAGAAATCCTTTACAAGGGAGATAGGTTAGTTACGTTTATATATGAAAAATCGAGATCTAGTGACATAACGCAAGGTCTTCCAAAAGTGGAACAAATCTTTGAAGCGCGTTCAATTGATTCATTATCCCCGAATCTCGAAAGGAGAATTGAGGATTGGAATGAGCGTATACCAAGAATTCTTGGGGTCCCTTGGGGATTCTTGATTGGAGCTGAGCTAACCATAGCCCAAAGTCGTATCTCTTTGGTTAATAAAATCCAAAAGGTTTATCGATCCCAAGGGGTACAGATCCATAATAGACATATAGAGATTATTATACGCCAAGTAACATCAAAAGTGCGGGTTTCCGAAGATGGAATGTCTAATGTTTTTTCGCCTGGGGAATTAATCGGACTATTGCGAGCGGAACGAGCAGGACGAGCTTTGGATGAATCGATCTATTATCGGGCAATCTTATTGGGAATAACAAGGGCTTCCCTGAATACCCAAAGTTTCATATCTGAAGCAAGTTTTCAAGAAACTGCTCGAGTTTTAGCAAAAGCTGCCCTACGAGGTCGCATTGATTGGTTGAAAGGCTTGAAAGAAAACGTAGTTCTGGGGGGGATTATACCTGTTGGTACCGGATTCCAAAAATTTGTGCATCGTTCCCCACAAGACAAGAACCTTTATTTCGAAATAAAAAAAAAAAATCTATTCGCGTCGGAAATGAGAGATTTTTTGTTTCTCCATACAGAATTAGTTTCTTCAGATTCTGACGTAACAAACAATTTTTATGAGACATAAGAACCCCCATAAAAATATTTTTTACTTTACTAGACTTTTGAACTTAGAACACTAACAGGTCAAATTTTAGATTTTTAAGATTTTTATTTTAATAAGTAAAACAAGTCAGTTAATTCATTAAGGTGGTTATGTTTATACCATGTATCAATGGCCAACTCTTATCTTAGTACAAGGTTCTCTCGGAACAATTATTATTTATTTCAAGCTATTTCGGATCTTTCTTAATCTTCAAAAAGAACTAAATTCCGTAATGGAATGGTAGGATTAAAAAAAAGGAAGTGTGGAAAAAATGACAAGAAGATATTGGAACATTAATTTGAAAGAGATGATAGAAGCAGGAGTTCATTTTGGTCATGGTATTAAGAAATGGAATCCTAAAATGGCCCCTTACATTTCGGCAAAGCGTAAAGGTACTCATATTATAAATCTCGCTAGAACGGCTCGTTTTTTATCAGAAGCTTGTGATTTAGTTTTTGATGCAGCAAGTCAGGGAAAAAGTTTCTTAATTGTTGGTACCAAAAAAAGAGCAACAGATTTAGTAGCATCAGCTGCAATAAGGGCTCGTTGTCATTATGTTAATAAAAAGTGGTTCAGTGGTATGTTAACGAATTGGTCGATTACGAAAACTAGACTTTCTCAATTTAGAGACTTAAGAGCAGAAGAAAAAATGGGAAAATTCCACCATCTCCCAAAAAGAGATGTGGCAATCTTGAAGAGAAAATTATCTACTTTGCAAAGGTATCTCGGCGGGATCAAATATATGACGAGATTGCCAGACATTGTGATCGTCCTTGATCAGCAAAAAGAGTATATAGCTCTTCGGGAATGTGCCATTTTGGGGATTCCTACTATTTCTTTAGTCGATACAAATTGTGACCCGGATCTCGCGAATATATCGATTCCAGCCAACGATGACACTATGACTTCAATTCGATTGATTCTTAACAAATTAGTATTTTCAATTTGTGAGGGCCGTTCTCTCTATATAAGAAATCGTTGATTAAGAATATATAGTGAATTCTTGGGCAACTGCGTAAATTTATGGAATCACTTACTTTACTATATCTTTTTTTTTGCATAGAATTTTTTTTGCATAGAAAAAAGAAGGGGAATATTGATATATATTAGAGGGTATTGATATATATTATGATCTGATGTGCTTTCTTGGTATCCTAAATATAAGATTAATACTTCAAGTTGCTGAGTTGAGAAAGAGATGGTTGAATCAAAAGAATTCCTTTTTTGAAGTTCAATTTTTATCAGAGGACAATATGAATATTATACCTTGTTCCATTAAAACACTCAAGGGGTTATACGATATATCGGGTGTAGAAGTAGGCCAACACTTCTATTGGCAAATAGGAGGTTTCCAAATTCATGCCCAAGTACTCATCACTTCTTGGGTCGTAATTACTATCTTGCTAGGTTCAGTTGTCATAGCTGTTCGGAATCCACAAACCATCCCGACCGACGGTCAGAATTTTTTTGAATATGTCCTTGAGTTTATTCGAGACTTGAGCAAAACTCAGATTGGAGAAGAATATGGTCCCTGGGTTCCCTTTATTGGAACTATGTTCCTTTTTATTTTTGTTTCGAATTGGTCGGGTGCTCTTTTACCTTGGAAAATTATAGAGTTACCCCATGGGGAATTAGCAGCGCCCACGAATGATATAAATACTACTGTTGCTTTAGCTTTACTCACGTCAGCGGCATATTTTTATGCTGGTCTTAGCAAAAAAGGATTGAGCTATTTCGAGAAATATATTAAACCAACTCCAATCCTTTTACCAATTAACATCCTAGAAGATTTCACAAAACCATTATCGCTTAGCTTTCGACTTTTCGGGAATATATTGGCGGATGAATTAGTCGTTGTTGTTCTTGTTTCTTTAGTCCCCTTAGTAATCCCTATACCGGTCATGTTTCTTGGATTATTTACAAGCGGTATTCAAGCTCTTATTTTTGCAACATTAGCCGCAGCCTATATAGGTGAATCCATGGAGGGTCATCATTGAATTGACTCTTTTTGGAAATAGTATTTTTTTTTTTTGCAGCTTAGCTCAATTCATGCATGGTTCCAGATAATCTGCTTGGTTGCAAAAAAATAGTTAGAAATGCGTATGAATATATAGCCTAGAGTTGTAGGAGAGAGAATAGAATAGACTATATTATGGAATTTTCAAAGTATATATGCATTAAGGAGGGTGGAGTCAGGCTAGATCTATACTATAATATCCTTAATGTCTATAAGTGGAGTCCTCTTTTATGCAGGTTTCCACTTTAAGCAATGATTTTAGAATCCGATTCAATAGAAAATGAGAAAATATGCAAACAAAATAGAAGAAACAAATGTATATATATAGGATATTATATTATATATTCCTAGGTTAGATTCATTATCTAATCCGATATATGGATATGGAATTCCCTTCTATGTAGTTCGGACAATTCACATTATCATTTCAATTTGATTTCAATTTGTACTTTTTAGTTACTTTACTTCTCCCCAATAGAGCTTAGAAGTAAGAATTTATTGGTTGATTGTATCCTTAACCATTTCTTTTTTTTGACACGAGGAACTACTCACCATGAATCCACTAATTGCTGCTGCTTCTGTTATTGCTGCTGGATTGGCCGTAGGGCTTGCTTCTATTGGACCTGGAGTTGGTCAAGGTACTGCTGCAGGACAAGCTGTAGAAGGTATTGCGAGACAGCCAGAAGCAGAAGGTAAAATACGAGGTACTTTATTGCTTAGTCTAGCTTTTATGGAAGCTTTAACAATTTATGGACTAGTTGTGGCACTAGCGCTTTTATTTGCGAACCCTTTTGTTTAATCTTAAAAAAAAAATTCTTTCGATTTCGATTAGATACTTTTTTCTTTTTTTAGTAAATTGGTATTTGCTTCCACAATTCCAATTATATCAATACTTTATTTAATTTACTCCTATTTATTACTCCTGGAATTATCTATTTATCGGGACAGATAATACCCCATTCTAGGAAGGGCTGAGTTGAGTATTATTAATTTAGAAGATATGCTCACCTTCTTATTTCCCGTCCTTAGTTTAGGAAAGTGGAAAGTTTTTTCCTTTTATTTTAGGAATTTTGGGAACAGAACATTTCAACAAAGGAAGTCTTTCACCGGTCAAACAAGACGTAAGACTTAATCTAAAAGAAATTACTAGATTGAATCTATTTGCATTAAAAAAACCGATCAAAAAAGGGCGAGCGAAGTAAGTGATCGAAAAACTTTGTTCTTTGTTCGTCCTATCTATAAGAGGAGAGCATATGAAAAATGTAACCCATTCTTTCGTTTTTTTAGCTCACTGGCCATCCGCTGGCAGTTTCGGGCTTAATACCGATATTTTAGCAACAAATCTAATAAATCTAACTGTAGTGGTTGGTGTTTTGATTTTTTTTGGAAAGGGAGTGTGTGCGAGTTGTCTATTTCAAGAATAGATTGGATCTATCCGGCTGCACTTTATAATATTTTTTAGTATTTTTCGGATAAATAAGAAAAGGGTGCACGATCTCGACGAATTACTTCTGAATAAATTCAGAAATCATATGGAAGAACCATAGCATTTCGCGACTCATTGGTAAATCAACTTTGATTCTCTATAAACCAAGAATGTGAGACCATTAACACGGTTAAAGCTAAACTGCTTGAAGTCCAGGCAAAAAGAGGTACTCTTTCTACAACTATATTAGTATTAGTACCAATTTAAACGGGAAATAGCTAATGTAAAATTTATCTGATATAGAACACTCATATCGATAAAATGGTTTGAACTATTTACTAGAAAAAAAAGGGGGCACCCTGCCCTTTTTTAACCAATGCCGAATCGACGACCTATGTATAAAAAAGAGAAATTTTTTGGATTTGAAGAAAAAAAAAATAAAAAAGAATTCTATTAATTTTCATTTTCCATTTATTTAGTTAGTTTTTCTTAATGAAATTGAAATTATTAACTAGAGGGCAAATAAAAATAAAGAAACAACTTTGCTGACCATGATATATTTTTATCTAGGCGGAAGAGTCCTCTTAATATTTATCTAGTCTTATATAGGTTTCGGTATATTGAAATATAAACATAAAAAAGAAGATAGAGGATAGGCTCATTACTTAAAAAAAAGATATGGAAATAGCTATAGAAAAAAAAAAAGGAGCGTGAGAGCCAAATGAATCGAAAGATTCATGTTTGGTTCGGGAAGAGATCATAAAAGTTGTAAACTTACAAAATAATCTACTTTCATTAAAAGATTTATTAGATAATCGAAAACAGAGGATCTTGAGTACTATTCGAAATTCAGAAGAATTGCGTAGAGGGACCATTGAGCAACTCGAAAAAGCTCGGATTCGATTACAGAAAGTCGAACTAGAAGCGGATGAGTATCGAATGAATGGATACTCTGAGATAGAACGAGAAAAAGCAAATTTGATTAATGCTACTTCTATTAGTTTGGAACAATTGGAAAAGTCTAAAAACGAAACCCTTTATTTTGAAAAACAAAGGGCAATGAATCAGGTCCGACAGCGGGTTTTCCAACAGGCCGTACAAGGAGCTCTAGGAACTCTGAATAGTTGTTTGAATACCGAGTTACATTTCCGTACGATTCGTGCTAATATTGGCATTCTCGGGTCCCTGGAATGGAAGAAATAATTAAATTAATTAGGCCTTGAACTTCTACTTTCGTTTAGAATTTAGGCATTATTTTTCCCCTTGCTTCCGAAAAAAGAGTCAAGAAACACTAATGGCAACCCTTCGAGTCGACGAAATTCATAAAATTCTCCGCGAACGTATTGAACAATATAATAGGAAAGTAGGGATTGAGAATATAGGTCGCGTAGTTCAAGTGGGGGATGGGATTGCTCGTATTATAGGTCTTGGTGAAATAATGTCAGGTGAATTAGTCGAATTTGCAGAAGGTACTAGGGGTATTGCTCTGAATTTGGAATCCAAAAATGTTGGGATTGTATTAATGGGCGATGGGTTGATGATACAAGAGGGAAGTTTTGTAAAAGCAACAGGAAGAATTGCTCAGATACCCGTGAGTGAGGCTTACTTGGGTCGTGTTGTAAATGCTCTGGCTAAACCTATTGATGGGAAAGGCGAAATTATAGCTTCCGAATCTCGCTTAATTGAATCTCCTGCTCCAAGTATAATTTCCAGGCGTTCCGTATACGAACCTCTTCAAACAGGGCTTATTGCTATCGATTCGATGATCCCTATAGGGCGCGGTCAGCGAGAGTTAATTATTGGGGACAGACAGACTGGCAAAACAGCAGTAGCCACAGATACAATTCTCAATCAAAAAGGGCAAGGTGTAATATGTGTTTATGTAGCTATCGGTCAAAGAGCATCCTCCGTAGCTCAAGTAGTAACTACTTTCCATGAGGAGGGGGCCATGGAATACACTATTGTAGTAGCTGAAATGGCGGATTCACCTGCTACATTACAATACCTCGCTCCTTATACGGGAGCAGCCCTGGCTGAGTATTTTATGTACCGCGAACGGCATACTTTAATAATTTATGATGATCTCTCCAAACAGGCACAAGCTTATCGCCAAATGTCCCTTCTATTAAGAAGACCTCCCGGACGTGAGGCTTATCCAGGGGATGTTTTTTATTTGCATTCACGCCTTTTAGAAAGAGCCGCTAAATTAAATTCTCTTTTAGGCGAAGGAAGTATGACCGCTTTACCAATAGTTGAGACTCAATCTGGAGACGTTTCCGCCTATATTCCTACTAATGTAATCTCCATTACAGATGGACAAATATTCTTATCTGCGGATCTATTCAATGCCGGAATTCGACCCGCTATTAATGTGGGTATTTCTGTTTCCAGAGTAGGATCCGCGGCTCAAATTAAAGCCATGAAACAAGTAGCTGGCAAATCAAAATTGGAACTAGCGCAATTCGCAGAGTTACAAGCCTTTGCACAATTCGCCTCTGCTCTCGATAAAACAAGTCAGAATCAATTGGCAAGGGGTCGACGATTAAGGGAATTGCTTAAACAATCCCAGGCAAATCCTCTCCCAGTGGAAGAGCAGATAGCTACTATTTATACCGGAACAAGAGGATATCTTGATTCGTTAGAAATTGAACAGGTAAATAAATTTCTGGATGAGTTACGTAAACATCTAAAAGATACTAAACCTCAATTCCAAGAAATTATATCTTCTAGCAAGACATTCACCGAGCAAGCGGAAATCCTTTTGAAGGAAGCTATTCAGGAACAGCTGGAACGGTTTTCTCTTCAGTAACAAATAAATTTTGCATGTCTACTCTTGTTAGTAGAATAGGAATCGTTGAGAAAGCTTTTTCATTTGAATCATGCAAAAAAGTTTTCTTTGTTTTTAGTTTAGTATAGTTATTTAAAGAATAGATAGAAATAAGATTGCGTCCAATAGGATTTGAACCTATACCAAAGGTTTAGAAGACCTCTGTCCTATCCATTAGACAATGGACGCTTTTCTTTCATATTTTATTCTTTCTTTTATTTTTTTGCTTCTTCCGAGAAAAAACTGTTAGACCAAAACTCTTTTAGGAAATCAAAAAATCCAGATACAAATGCATGATGTATATATTATATCATGCATATATCATAAAGAAGGAGTATGGAGGCGGTAGTGGGAATCGAACCCGCAACCCCAAGGTTATGAGCCTTATGAGCTACCAAACTGCTCTATACTCTTAAACTAAAGAGGGGTAACTAGTGGATAAAAGAGGGTTGGATACGCCCCTCTACCAATATCTATACAAATAGAATAGTCCATTTATACAGAATGGTAAAGAGGGCTCCTCTATGATTATCAATTCCAGAAATCCATACAAATACGAAAGGGTATTTTATCCTTACCAACTGGATCTTGTTGCACCCGGTAACAAACATTCATAAACCATTTCTCGAAGTACGTGTCCGGATAGCCCAAAATGTCGATAGTTAGCTCTAGGTCTTCCGGTCAAAAAACAACGTCGATGAAGGCGTGTAGGTGCACTATTACGCGGTAGGGATTGCAATTTTTCTCGCATTTTCGTTTTTTCACTCAAACTCAAGGGAGAAACTTTGCTTCTTATCTTTTTTTTTAAAGATTGACGAATCAAATGATATTTCTGTTCTAATTTCTGCCGCTTCTTCTCCCTCTGAATCAAACTTTTTTTTGCCATAATGTGTCGTTGCTATTATTACCAAGTATACGGTTCTAATCCTAGATGGAAAAATAAATAGAAAAAGAAATCTAAAAAGGCAGATCCTCCCTCTCTATCAAGAGTAATGAACTAGGTGCTGATACAGTACAAAAAAACAAACTAAATTAACCAAACTTGCCTGATGTTGAGGCAATCAAGAAAGCTGCATAAGTGAATATATAACCCACGGAAAAGTGAGCTAATCCAACCAATCTTGCTTGCACAATGGAAAGAGCCACGGGCTTATCTCTCCAGCGAATTAAATTAGCTAAAGGTGTGCGTTCATGAGCCCATGCTAAAGTCTCAATTAATTCCTGCCAATACCCCCGCCAGGAAATTAAGAACATAAATCCAGTAGCCCAAACAAGATGTCCAAATAAGAACATCCACGCCCATACCGATAAACTATTCATCCCAAAAGGATTATATCCATTGATAAGTTGTGAAGAGTTTAACCATAGGTAATCTCTTAACCATCCCATCAAATAAGTGGAGGATTCATTAAATTGTGAAACGTTGCCCTGCCATAATGTGATATGTTTCCAATGCCAATAAAAAGTAACCCACCCAATGGTATTTAACATCCAGAAAACTGCCAAATAAAATGCGTCCCAAGCAGAAATATCACAAGTACCGCCGCGCCCTGGGCCGTCACAAGGAAAACTATATCCAAAATCCTTTTTATCTGGCATTAATTTGGAACCGCGTGCATCTAAAGCGCCCTTTACTAAAATCAATGTAGTTGTATGCAAACCTAGAGCAATAGCATGATGAACCAAGAAATCCCCAGGTCCTATTGTTAAGAAAAGCGAATTACTATTCTCATTAACAGCATTCAACCATCCGGGCAACCATAGGCTTCGACCCGCATTGAAAGCGGGGCCATTCGTTGAAGATAAGAGTATATCGAACCCATATGTCGTCTTGCCATGAGCAGATTGTATCCATTGGGCAAATATAGGTTCGATCAAGATTTGCTTTTCTGGAGTACCAAAAGCAAGCATGACGTCGTTATGAACATAAAGGCCCAAGGTATGGAATCCTAGAAAGAGGCTAGCCCAACTTAAATGAGATATGATAGCTTCTTTATGGTCTAACATTCTTGCCAATACATTATCCTCATTCTGTTCCGGATTGTAATCCCTAATGAAAAAAATAGCTCCATGAGCAAAAGCCCCTGTCATGATGAACCCTGCAATATATTGGTGATGAGTATATAAAGCAGCTTGAGTAGTAAAGTCTTGTGCTATGAATGCATAAGGAGGTAAAGAGTACATATGTTGAGCTACTAAGGAAGTAATAACCCCTAAAGAAGCTAGAGCAAGACCTAACTGAAAATGAATCGAATTGTTGATTGTGTCATAAAGGCCCTTATGCCCACGCCCTAATCGACCCCCCGGAGGAGTATGCGCTTCTAAAAGATCTTTAATACTGTGCCCAATTCCGAAGTTAGTTCGATACATGTGACCGGCAATGAGAAAAATAAATGCAATAGCTAAATGATGGTGAGCCATATCGGTCAGCCACAAACTTTGTGTTTGTGGATGGAATCCCCCAAGAAGAGTTAGAATGGCAGTTCCCGCTCCTTGAGCGGTACCAAATAAATGATTACTCGAATCAGGGTTTTGGGCATAAAGATTCCATTGACCCGTCAAAAGGGGTCCCAACCCCTGGGGATAGGGTAATACATCTAAGAAATTATTCCATCGAACGTACTCCCCCCTGGATGCGGGAATAGCAACATGAACTAAATGTCCTGTCCAAGCCAAAGAACTTACCCCGAAAAGTCCTGACAAATGATGATTGAGACGAGATTCCGCGTTTTTGAACCACGAAAGGCTTGGTTTCCATTTGGGTTGTAGATGTAACCAACCCGCTATTAAGGACAGCGTAGAAAGAAATAATAGAAAAAGAGCTCCAGTATAAAGATCCTCATTGGTGCGTAATCCTATTGTATACCACCACTGATAAACTCCAGAATAAGCAATATTCACTGGACCAGCAGCACCTCCTCGAGTAAAGGCTTCCACAGCGGGTTGACCAAAATGAGGATCCCAAATCGCATGAGCAATAGGTCTTACGTGTAAAGGATCCTGTATCCATGATTCAAAATTTCCTTGCCAAGCTACATGAAACAGATTTCCGGACGTCCATAGAAAGATTATTGCTAATTGCCCAAAGTGAGAAGCAAAAATGTTCTGATAAAGACGTTCTTCAGTAATATCATCATGACTTTCGAAATCATGTGCGGTAGCAATACCAAACCAAATACGACGAGTAGTGGGGTCCTGAGCTAAGCCTTGGCTAAACCTGGGAAATCTTAATTCCATAATGCCTTTCAAATCCTCCTAGCCACTATCCTACTGCAATAATTCTCGCTAAGAAGAATGCCCATGTCGTGGCAATTCCACCCAGAAGGTAATGGGTTACTCCTACAGCGCGTCCTTGTATAATGCTCAAGGCTCTAGGCTGAGTAGCAGGAGCAACTTTTAATTTGTTATGAGCCCAAACGATAGATTCAATGAGTTCTTGCCAATAACCACGGCCGCTGAATAAAAACATTAAACTGAAGGCCCAGACAAAATGAGCACCTAAGAAAAAAAGACCATATGCAGATAATGAAGAACCATAAGACTGAATGACTTGCGATGCCTGTGCCCACAAGAAATCTCGAAGCCACCCATTAATCGTAATGGAACTCTGTGCAAAGTTTCCCCCTGTAATATGAGTTACCACCCCTTGATCACTTATAGTACCCCAAACATCCGACTGCATTTTCCAACTGAAATGGAAAATGACTACCGAAATTGCATTGTACATCCAGAATAAACCTAAGAAAACATGATCCCAGGCGGATACTTGACATGTTCCCCCTCGGCCAGGCCCATCGCAAGGAAAGCGAAAACCTAGATTTGCTTTATCGGGTATCAAACGGGAACTCCGAGCAAATAAAACACCTTTCAAAAGTATTAATACAGTCACATGTATGGTAAATGCATGAATGTGATGGACTAAAAAATCTGCGGTTCCTAATGGAATAGGTAACAAAGCCACTTTGCCACCTACTGCTACTAACTCGCCGCCTCCCCACGTTAAGCTAGTACTTGTTGTTGCACCAGGAGCTGTTACGCCAGGCGCAGTAGCATGGATATTTTGTACCCATTGAGCAAAGATAGGTTGTAATTGTATGGCAGTATCCGAAAACATATCTTGTGGACGGCCTAAAGCACTCATGGTATCATTATGAATGTACAAGCCAAAACTGTGAAAACCTAGAAATATACATACCCAGTTAAGGTGGGATATGATTGCATCGCGGTGTCTAAGGACGCGATCTAATAGATCGTTGTATCGAGTAGTTGGATCATAGTCTCTTACCATAAAAATTGCTGCATGTGCAGCAGCACCGACTATTAGAAATCCGCCAATCCACATGTGGTGTGTGAACAAGGAAAGTTGTGTACCATAGTCAGTAGCTAGGTATGGATAGGGAGGCATAGAATACATATGATGAGCTACAACAATGGTTGTAGAGCCTAGCATAGCTAGGTTAAGAGATAATTGAGCATGCCATGACGTTGTTAAGATTTCATAAAGACCCTTATGGCCTTGTCCTGTAAATGGGCCCTTGTGAGCCTCCAAAATATCTTTAAGTCCATGGCCAATACCCCAATTGGTCCTATACATATGACCTGCGATTAGGAAAAGAATAGCAATAGCTAAATGATGGTGCGCAATATCGGTCAGCCAGAGACCACCGGTTACTGGATCTAGTCCTCCGCGAAAAGTCAGAAATTCTGCGTATTTGGACCAATTTAAAGTGAAAAAAGGGGTTGCTCCTTCGGCAAAACTAGGATAAAGTTGAGCCAAAAGGTCCCGATTCAAGATAAATTCATGAGGAAGTGGTATCTCTTTAGGATCCACCCCAGCGTCAAGAAATTGGTTAATTGGTAAAGATACATGAATTTGGTGCCCCGCCCAAGAAAGAGACCCAAGTCCTAATAATCCCGCTAAGTGGTGATTCAACATGGATTCTACATCTTGGAACCAGGCCAATTTGGGAGCGGCTTTGTGATAATGGAACCAACCAGCAAAAAGCATTAACGCTGCAAAAATCAATGCACCAATTGCAGTACAATAGAGTTGTAATTCACTAGTTATTCCAGATGCTCGCCAAAGCTGAAAAAAACCAGAGGTTATTTGGATTCCTCGGAAACCCCCGCCTACATCACCATTCAATATTTCTTGCCCTACTATAGGCCAAACTACCTGAGCACTGGGTCCAATGTGAGTAGGATCACTTAGCCATGCTTCATAATTGGAAAAACGGGCGCCATGAAAGTACATGCCACTCAACCAAAGAAAGATAATGGAAAGTTGCCCGAAATGAGCACTAAAGACTTTTCGAGAAATCTCCTCCAAATCACCAGTATGACTATCGAAATCGTGAGCATCAGCATGTAGGTTCCAGATCCAAGTGGTAGTATCAGGGCCCTTAGCTAGTGTTCTTGAGAAATGGCCGGGTCTGGCCCATTCCTCAAAAGATGTTTTTACAGGATCCCTATCCACAACAATTTTTACTTCTGGTTCCGGCGAACGAATAATCATTAAGTCCTCCTCTTTCCGGACAAGACATACAAAGAGACCCGCCAACTGTCTTTTTAGTGAATCTTTGAAAGATATATATTTTGAAAGATAGATTTTGAAAGATAGATTTTGAAAGATAGATATTGTGATTAGTTCTTTTCTTTACTATCTACCATCCTTCTATTTTTTTTTTAGTTATTCACTGGAGCAATTATATATTGAAGTCAATCCGAGGCAAGTGTTCGGGTCTATTATGACATAAAGATTAGGTGCCTAACGGACATTGTTTATCTTGAAAAACAAATATTTCTCGACGTAAGAAAAAAATCTTTTTTATTTTTAATTTAAGAAACTAGTGTATTTTTTTGAGGGCATAAGCTCCTATCTATATCTACTTTCCTTGAGCATAATATAGGGTTTTTTATTTGATTCTAAATTCCAAGATAACTCATTAGAATTATTAATAAGATGGTCCTAATATATTAGCAATATTTAGATTGCCCCCTCTTTTTATTCACTTTATTACTTCTATTCTAGACCCTATCCCTATGGTTTATTCTTATGAAATATCATATAAAATAGAAGGTATAAGAAATGGATATAATGAAATTCTTGATTCGATCTTACGACCTAATTTATTTGATTAATGGATCAACAACCAAACCACCCATTTTATGAAAAAGAAGGAGCATGGTCTTATTCAAATTCAAAGCGCTTCGTAATCTTCAACCAGTTCTGTGCTTCAATATAATTTCCCGGAGTAAGCGCTATAGCTTGTTTCCAATATTCAGCAGCTTGATCAAACCAAGCTTCCGCAATTTCCGAATCACCCTGTAGAATGGCCTGTTCTCCTCGGTCGGAATAGGAAGTTCCTTCCCTTAGAACCGTACTTGAGAGTTTCCTACCTCATACGGCTCAGAAATTGCTATCTGAATTTCCCCTATCTTAACTGAATTCGATTTATCAAAAATCGATCCAATTTGTTCTTGGGTTAAGCAGAAGAAATTAATTACCTAAGTTTCAAACCCTAATTTTTATCAATAATCAGTTTGATCTTTTTTCCCACCTTCAGAAGAATGAAGCATAGATAGATATAGAGCCTTCGTTCAAATTTTCTGAGAGGTAACTATCCCGGTTTCATATATGAAATCTCTATAGAATCCTTGAAAAAGACTTTTTTCCATAAGAAAGAAAAAAGAACTTACTATCTTTGGGATCTGATACTACACCGCTGCTTAATCCCTTAGTGGATCGGCTCTATTACATAAGCGGATTCCTAAATTTTGCCCCATATCATGGGATAAGTAAGCAGTTTTTTTTAGTTGTATCGACCCAGTCGCTCACTAATTGATCTTTACGGTGCTTTCTCTATCAATTTGAGAAACTTTATCCATAGAGTAGTAGTATAGGCCATACTTTCTTCGTTTTTTGATTCTCGTGAAGTGTCCTTCCTTCCTACAGCTGATAGGGAAAAATCGTTGTTTTTACGATCCCTATGTAGAAAGCCCTTTTTTTCTAGTATTTACTAGAAAATTTGATCCTCTCTTTTTTTTTTTTCTTTCTATAGTGGAGATAGTCGCACGTAATGACAGATCACGGCCATATTATTAAAAGCTTGCGGTAAGAAGGGGTTTCGTTCTAGTGCCCGGAAATAATATTCCAAAGCCTTTGTATGCTCTCCATTGCTTGTGTGTATAAGGCCTATGTTATAGAGTATATAACTTCGATCATAGGGATCGATTTCTAGTCGCGTAGCTTCATAATAATTTTGCAAAGCTTCCGCATAATTTCCTTCGGATTGAGCCAACATCCGTTACGGTCGTTCATTCTATTCAAAAAATCTCCGTTCCAAAACCGTACATGAGGTTTTCATCTCATACGGCTCCTCCCTTCTGTACATAATAGTACTAAGCGAAATAATCTATAGAATCAAAATAGAATTAGTCCCGTCTCATTATGAACCGAAAGGGGCTGGTATTTTTCCAAGAAATCTCTAGCCAACCTTCCCACAAGAGGTTTTTCTTAACACCAATGAATTCTATTAATGCTAGAGGAAAACGATAGCTCCAATAATTTCTTTGTTCTCAACGCCTCCTATTTAGAGGAATTAGCT
>NW_028260918.1:0-35658 GCF_056163025.1 Triticum urartu | reverse complement strand
AAAGCACTCATGGTATCATTATGAATGTACAAGCCAAAACTGTGAAAACCTAGAAATATACATACCCAGTTAAGGTGGGATATGATTGCATCGCGGTGTCTAAGGACGCGATCTAATAGATCGTTGTATCGAGTAGTTGGATCATAGTCTCTTACCATAAAAATTGCTGCATGTGCAGCAGCACCGACTATTAGAAATCCGCCAATCCACATGTGGTGTGTGAACAAGGAAAGTTGTGTACCATAGTCAGTAGCTAGGTATGGATAGGGAGGCATAGAATACATATGATGAGCTACAACAATGGTTGTAGAGCCTAGCATAGCTAGGTTAAGAGATAATTGAGCATGCCATGACGTTGTTAAGATTTCATAAAGACCCTTATGGCCTTGTCCTGTAAATGGGCCCTTGTGAGCCTCCAAAATATCTTTAAGTCCATGGCCAATACCCCAATTGGTCCTATACATATGACCTGCGATTAGGAAAAGAATAGCAATAGCTAAATGATGGTGCGCAATATCGGTCAGCCAGAGACCACCGGTTACTGGATCTAGTCCTCCGCGAAAAGTCAGAAATTCTGCGTATTTGGACCAATTTAAAGTGAAAAAAGGGGTTGCTCCTTCGGCAAAACTAGGATAAAGTTGAGCCAAAAGGTCCCGATTCAAGATAAATTCATGAGGAAGTGGTATCTCTTTAGGATCCACCCCAGCGTCAAGAAATTGGTTAATTGGTAAAGATACATGAATTTGGTGCCCCGCCCAAGAAAGAGACCCAAGTCCTAATAATCCCGCTAAGTGGTGATTCAACATGGATTCTACATCTTGGAACCAGGCCAATTTGGGAGCGGCTTTGTGATAATGGAACCAACCAGCAAAAAGCATTAACGCTGCAAAAATCAATGCACCAATTGCAGTACAATAGAGTTGTAATTCACTAGTTATTCCAGATGCTCGCCAAAGCTGAAAAAAACCAGAGGTTATTTGGATTCCTCGGAAACCCCCGCCTACATCACCATTCAATATTTCTTGCCCTACTATAGGCCAAACTACCTGAGCACTGGGTCCAATGTGAGTAGGATCACTTAGCCATGCTTCATAATTGGAAAAACGGGCGCCATGAAAGTACATGCCACTCAACCAAAGAAAGATAATGGAAAGTTGCCCGAAATGAGCACTAAAGACTTTTCGAGAAATCTCCTCCAAATCACCAGTATGACTATCGAAATCGTGAGCATCAGCATGTAGGTTCCAGATCCAAGTGGTAGTATCAGGGCCCTTAGCTAGTGTTCTTGAGAAATGGCCGGGTCTGGCCCATTCCTCAAAAGATGTTTTTACAGGATCCCTATCCACAACAATTTTTACTTCTGGTTCCGGCGAACGAATAATCATTAAGTCCTCCTCTTTCCGGACAAGACATACAAAGAGACCCGCCAACTGTCTTTTTAGTGAATCTTTGAAAGATATATATTTTGAAAGATAGATTTTGAAAGATAGATTTTGAAAGATAGATATTGTGATTAGTTCTTTTCTTTACTATCTACCATCCTTCTATTTTTTTTTTAGTTATTCACTGGAGCAATTATATATTGAAGTCAATCCGAGGCAAGTGTTCGGGTCTATTATGACATAAAGATTAGGTGCCTAACGGACATTGTTTATCTTGAAAAACAAATATTTCTCGACGTAAGAAAAAAATCTTTTTTATTTTTAATTTAAGAAACTAGTGTATTTTTTTTGAGGGCATAAGCTCCTATCTATATCTACTTTCCTTGAGCATAATATAGGGTTTTTTATTTGATTCTAAATTCCAAGATAACTCATTAGAATTATTAATAAGATGGTCCTAATATATTAGCAATATTTAGATTGCCCCCTCTTTTTATTCACTTTATTACTTCTATTCTAGACCCTATCCCTATGGTTTATTCTTATGAAATATCATATAAAATAGAAGGTATAAGAAATGGATATAATGAAATTCTTGATTCGATCTTACGACCTAATTTATTTGATTAATGGATCAACAACCAAACCACCCATTTTATGAAAAAGAAGGAGCATGGTCTTATTCAAATTCAAAGCGCTTCGTAATCTTCAACCAGTTCTGTGCTTCAATATAATTTCCCGGAGTAAGCGCTATAGCTTGTTTCCAATATTCAGCAGCTTGATCAAACCAAGCTTCCGCAATTTCCGAATCACCCTGTAGAATGGCCTGTTCTCCTCGGTCGGAATAGGAAGTTCCTTCCCTTAGAACCGTACTTGAGAGTTTCCTACCTCATACGGCTCAGAAATTGCTATCTGAATTTCCCCTATCTTAACTGAATTCGATTTATCAAAAATCGATCCAATTTGTTCTTGGGTTAAGCAGAAGAAATTAATTACCTAAGTTTCAAACCCTAATTTTTATCAATAATCAGTTTGATCTTTTTTCCCACCTTCAGAAGAATGAAGCATAGATAGATATAGAGCCTTCGTTCAAATTTTCTGAGAGGTAACTATCCCGGTTTCATATATGAAATCTCTATAGAATCCTTGAAAAAGACTTTTTTCCATAAGAAAGAAAAAAGAACTTACTATCTTTGGGATCTGATACTACACCGCTGCTTAATCCCTTAGTGGATCGGCTCTATTACATAAGCGGATTCCTAAATTTTGCCCCATATCATGGGATAAGTAAGCAGTTTTTTTTAGTTGTATCGACCCAGTCGCTCACTAATTGATCTTTACGGTGCTTTCTCTATCAATTTGAGAAACTTTATCCATAGAGTAGTAGTATAGGCCATACTTTCTTCGTTTTTTTGATTCTCGTGAAGTGTCCTTCCTTCCTACAGCTGATAGGGAAAAATCGTTGTTTTTTACGATCCCTATGTAGAAAGCCCTTTTTTTCTAGTATTTACTAGAAAATTTGATCCTCTCTTTTTTTTTTTTCTTTCTATAGTGGAGATAGTCGCACGTAATGACAGATCACGGCCATATTATTAAAAGCTTGCGGTAAGAAGGGGTTTCGTTCTAGTGCCCGGAAATAATATTCCAAAGCCTTTGTATGCTCTCCATTGCTTGTGTGTATAAGGCCTATGTTATAGAGTATATAACTTCGATCATAGGGATCGATTTCTAGTCGCGTAGCTTCATAATAATTTTGCAAAGCTTCCGCATAATTTCCTTCGGATTGAGCCAACATCCGTTACGGTCGTTCATTCTATTCAAAAAATCTCCGTTCCAAAACCGTACATGAGGTTTTCATCTCATACGGCTCCTCCCTTCTGTACATAATAGTACTAAGCGAAATAATCTATAGAATCAAAATAGAATTAGTCCCGTCTCATTATGAACCGAAAGGGGCTGGTATTTTTCCAAGAAATCTCTAGCCAACCTTCCCACAAGAGGTTTTTCTTAACACCAATGAATTCTATTAATGCTAGAGGAAAACGATAGCTCCAATAATTTCTTTGTTCTCAACGCCTCCTATTTAGAGGAATTAGCTACTTCAACGATCTTTGATGGTTATAGGGGTATCCAAAGTACAAACCTGATGGTTGTTTGTTATCCCAACCATTCTTCCCAGCCCTGATACCGATCAGGAAAGGGGTAATTTCTAACAAAGTTTTTCTCTTGTTGATTCCTATTTCTAGGTGTAGTGCTTTTCTCCCCTATGCTGCCTACGGATACTAATAGAGTAGGATTGGCCTGTAATCCATACCATACCATATCCTGTAGGTGTAACCTTTCGCTCAATACTCAAATCTACAATTGAAGTATCTGAAGCCGCATCAATCGAGGATACACGACGGAAGGAATTGTTAGTTCGCCTCACCTTCCCGAAGCGTGGGTTTGTTTGCTTTACAAATTTGGTTCTCTCTATGCCAACCCCCCTCTCTTTTTCGTAAGACTGAGGTATAGGTAGGGCTAAAAAAAAGCAAAAAAAAGAGTCAAATCGCACCATCTCTATAATAAGTAAATGCCTTTTTTTCTCCTGAGGTTGTCGGAATTATTCGCAATAAAATATTGGCTACAATTGAGGAGGTCTTATCAATGAAATTTCCATTTCCACGGGATCTAGGCATAATTCCCAACCCATTCTATATAGAATTGTTTTCATTCCTTCACAAAATAACATAAAAACAAACACATTCGATTCTTATAATTATAAATAGATTGATCCATATGCTCTACTCTAAATCCATATGCTTTAAATGGATAAGAGAGATATGGATTTTCCGCTCAGCTCAAATTGTATCCTTTTCCTTCTGCTTGGACACGAAGAGATATGAAATATTTGACTAAGACTGGATTTCATTCCACTTTCCTATTTCTGAACAACAACTTATGTTATCAACTATTTCGTGTTTTCAAAGTTATTAATTGTCTCATACCCTATTTTTGATTTCGATAGTATGGTGTAGCGTATCTTATGCAAACGGAATTCTAAGGTTTCTTTATTTTATTATGCAATAAGAAGAATTCTTCCATTTTCTTTTTCTTTAGTTGCGGGAAAACCCAAATTAAAACTTTTATTTTATAGCGAGCGCAATTTCTAGTAAAAAATCCTGTATCCTTCCACTTAGATCAAAAGGAATTTTTCCAATAGAACTATGGAACCCCCGAGTGGTTGCGGTTGTACCTGTACTGCAGGAATAAGAAAACTCGCTATTCACTCAGTTTATTTTCCATAATAAGTTATGTAGGAGAGATGGCCGAGCGGTTCAAGGCGTAGCATTGGAACTGCTATGTAGACTTTTGTTTACCGAGGGTTCGAATCCCTCTCTTTCCGTTTTTCTTAATTCATCAACGTTAAGGATCACAATGTATCAAATCAAATAACAATTTTTTCCAGCAATAATATAATATCTTATATTATCTTATTTTGATTTAATAGAAATTAGAAATTCTCTATAGCAAATTACTGTGGTATGTAAAATACACATAGAGGAAAAAAGAAAAAAGGATCCTAATCCTAGGGTTAATCAATTTTAGCTAGTTGATGGGAAAATACAAATTAATGGTAATGGTCTTAGGGCGATTTAGTTCGGGGAAAGGGGAAGGGGAAGAAAATTCTATGAACCTTTCCTTTTTTCGTTAAGTTCAAGTCTGACGAGAGTAATATTCTACAACTAACAACTCATTTATTTTGAGACCGACCCACTTCCTATCTAGGATTTTATTTACTAGTCCTTTATATTCCAACGTGTCAATCGCCAAATGCTTTGGCAATTTCCCCGGGTCCGATGAAGCAATATAATTTTGAACCAGACCTTTTGATCTTTGGTTATCTTTCGTAGTAATAATATCTCGGGGTTTGCAACGAAAACTTGGTATATTGACTATACGACCATTAACTAAAATATGTCTATGGTTGACTAATTGGCGGGCCCCAGGAATGGTTGAAGCCATACCCAATCGAAAAAGGATATTATCCAAACGCATTTCAAGTAATTGTAGTAAAACCTGGCCTGTTGACCTTTTTGCTTTTCCAGCGATATGTACATATCTAAGTAATTGTCGTTCTGTCAGACCATAATGAAAACGCAATTTCTGTTTTTCTTGAAGACGAATACGATATTGCTCCTTTTTCCCAGAATTGAATTTTTTTTTAAGATTACTTCCGGATTTAGGTGTTTTTCTAGTGAGTCCTGGTAAAGCTCCCAGACGGCGTATTTTTTTTAAACGAGGTCCTCGATAACGGGACATGAAGACTCCTTTTTTTATTTTATTGAAATTTCATTTTACACAATTAATTTCATTGTATTTACATTACAGAATACATCGAAATTAAAACTGAATTAAACTACAGGATAAACAGAGTAAAATCAACTAAAGTACCCCAAAAAATGGAATTTCATCAAAATCTTTTTTTTTTGTATATATATTATTTATTTTATTGTTTTGTATCTAGCAAAATTGTAAGGTAAAAAACATAAAAGATCCTGGATTCTCCATTTAATTCGGAAAAAAAGAGATTCTTGTTCGTAGAACATCGATAGAGAAAAAAAAGCCGACTATCGGATTTGAACCGATGACCCTCGCATTACAAATGCGATGCTCTAACCTCTGAGCTAAGTGGGCTTACATAACGGAAATAGTGTAACAAATAGAAATAGGTATAGTATAGGAAATCCGTAAAATCTCAGATATTAGTTATTAATCTTAGCTATTAACTAGTTCTAAATTTGAAGTTATACTTATAAAAATAAAAAAATACTAAAACTTCTTAAAGATAAAGTTAGCTTGATATGCTTAACTATAGGATATTAAAAAATAAAATTATAGAATTTATTGGTATTTTCATTCGATCATTATAGACTTTATTATTTGTTAATAATTTGAGGATTAATATTTCACTAAGGGGAACATAGAGTCAGAGTAAATAAAATTGCTAATTCTGATTAGAAAAAAAGAATAAATATCAAGCGTTATAGTATAATTTTGAATACTATAAAAAAGTAAGACGGGAGGTGGGGGAGATAAAAACTTTTGGATATATTGATTCGGATTGAATTGCAAATACATCAAGGATAGAATCAATTCAATTCTGAATTGCAATAAGCAAGCGAGGTCTCTCAAATAGAGTCGAACTGAACTGCTAGACTACGTTGAGTGATGAACTCAATGATTCAAAAAAAAAACTAAGAGATGGATGAAATTACACAAGGAATCCTGGTCTCAAAGAAGAGGGAAATGGGGATATGGCGAAATCGGTAGACGCTACGGACTTGATTGTATTGAGCCTTGGTATGGAAACCTGCTAAGTGGTAACTTCCAAATTCAGAGAAACCCTGGAATTAAAAAAGGGCAATCCTGAGCCAAATCCGTGTTTTGAGAAAACAAGGGGTTCTCGAACTAGAATACAAAGGAAAAGGATAGGTGCAGAGACTCAATGGAAGCTGTTCTAACGAATCGAGTTAATTACGTTGTGTTGTTAGTGGAATTCCTTCTAGTTCTAAATTAGAGAAAGAGGGGTTTTATACCTTATACATTTAATAAACACGTATAGATACTGACATAGCAAACGATTAATCACAGAACTCATATTATATTCTAATTATAATATAGGTTCTTTATCTTTTTTAAAAATGAAATTAGAAATGATAATGATTATGAAATAAAAAACTCATATCATAATTTTTTTTTTTCATTATTGTGAATCCACTCCAATCGAATATTGAATAATCAAATTCTTCAATTAAAATTCAAAGTTTTCGAGATCTTTAAAAAAGTGGATTAATCGGACGAGGACAAAGAGAGAGTCCCATTCTACATGTCAATACTGACAACAATGAAATTTCTAGTAAAAGGAAAATCCGTCGACTTTATAAGTTGTGAGGGTTCAAGTCCCTCTATCCCCAAATCCTCTTTTATTCCCTAACTATACTATATTATTATTATTTATCCTCTTTTTTTTTTTCTTTTTATCAATGCACTTTTTTTTCTTTTTATCAATGCAATGGGTTTAAGATTCATTAGCTTTCTCATTCTACTCTTTCACAAAGGAATGCGAAGAGAACTCAATGGATCTTATCCTATTCATTGAATAGATTTCTTTTTTATTAGAGTATCGGCAAGAAATCTTGGTTATTCACTCTATTTTTAAGTTTTATTTAAGTAAACCATGCACAATGCATAGGACTACCCCCCCCATTTTCAAATTTAAAATTTGAAATACTTTAATTAATTTTTAGTCCTTTTAATTGACATAGATACAAATACTCTACTAGGATGATGCACAAGAAAAGGTCAGGATAGCTCAGTTGGTAGAGCAGAGGACTGAAAATCCTCGTGTCACCAGTTCAAATCTGGTTCCTGGCAGAGAAAAAAAAAAAAAAGATCCACCGAATAGGTATTGATCCAAATACCTCGAGATGGATTGTGATACATATTCATTAATAATATTTATTCATCTAAGTGGATAAATCTATAATATAAATATAGAGGCACTTCTTTTTCTTTTTAAAGAAGTTTTAAAATATATCTTTTCTTTATGATAAAGAAGGGGGTGAGATTCCCCTTTATTTTTTTGCGTTTCTTAATTTTGTATTCCGCTATTCCGACGAATATTTTTTTAGTCTTGCTTATCTTTATCTTATCTTATTTTCCTAGTTGTGCTAAGTAATGTGCGCGGTACAAAGTTCCTGGTAGAGAACTTCTTTGAGTCATCCTATTTTTCTGTTCATATGAAGGAAATTAATATGCGATTTTCAAAATAGGGGAATCCAAATGAAACCCTTTTTTTGCTCAGTCTATCTGGAATGCTTTTGTATAATTAGGAATTAATTATAAATAGGTATTCCGTTTCATCTAGGAAAAGAACCTAAAAATATTCCTTGACTTGAATAAAATCTGGAGTTGTGTTGTATAAGTGAGCATGAATTTCTTATCATTCAATGAGCATCTTGTATTTCATAAAAATTGGGGGTTATATAATCCTTACGTAAGGGCCAGCCTATCCAACTTTCAGGCATTAGGATACGTTTAAGGCGCGGATGATTATCATAAGAGATTCCCACCATATCATAAGATTCGCGTTCTTGAAAATCGGCACTTCTCCAAATCCAGAAGACAGACGGAATTCTAGGATTATCCTTTTGGGCAAAGACTTTTATGCAGACTTCTTCTGGATTATCTATACCATATTGTATTCTCGTAAGATGATACACGCTAGCTAAAGATCCACCGGGTGCTACATCATAAGCACATTGGGAGCGTAAATAATTGTAACCATATACATATAAAATGACAGCAATGGAATCCCAATCCCCTGCTTTTATTTGTAAAGTCTCTATTCCTCGGTGATCAAAGCCCAAAGATCTATGAACCACCTCATGTTTGACTAGCCAATTAGATAACCAACCCTGCTGCATTGTCTTCATCTCTCCCTCTTTGTATAAATATTTCACATTTCGGATGCAAGTTTGAAAGATTGCCCTGCTTTTTATTTTTCTACACAAAAGAGCCCCTCTCCTAATTCACTAATTTGTAGGAAGGTACTGAACTTTTGGATTTGAAAAAAGTTTCAGAAGATATATCTAATGTAGATGGTGATTGATAGAGCAATTCTTGCTCATAAGTTCCTGTATGAGTACTGCGCCTAACATAAAGCTTGTGACTGGTAGTAAAACATCTATTTTTATTTTGAGATAGAGTTTGATCCTCAACTATTTCTCGCGATATCTTCTTACGAAGTTTTGTTAGGGCATCTATAACTGCCTCCGGTTTAGGTGGGCAGCCCGGCAAGTAGACATCCACAGGAATTAACTTATCAACTCCCCGAACAGTACTATAGGAATCCGTACTGAACATTCCCCCTGTAATAGTACAGGCTCCCATAGCAATGACGTATTTTGGTTCAGGCATTTGCTCGTATAATCTCACTAAAGAGGGAGCCATTTTCATTGTTACCGTACCGGCTGTTAAAATTAGGTCTGCTTGCCTAGGACTTGATCTTGGTACCAATCCATAACGATCAAAGTCGAATCGTGAGCCTATTAATGAAGCAAATTCAATGAAACAACAACTGGTACCGTATAGAAGGGGCCATAAACTGGAGAGTCTTGACCAATTCGAAAGATCATTTGGTGTAGTTGAAATAACAGAATTGGAACTTGTTTGGTCAAGTAAGGGAAACTCAATCAAATTCATAACTGTCTCAATAGAATCTTTTCCTTCTTTTTTTTTGTCTAAATATTCAGTTAAGACCATTCCAAGGCTCCTTTTCGCCATGCATAAACTAAACCAACAACTAAGATAAGCACGAAAATCAAAGCTTCGATAAAAACGGATACACCCAATACGTCGAAACTCATTGCCCAAGGGTATAGAAAGACGGTTTCCACATCAAAAACAACAAAAACGAGCGCAAACATATAATAGCGTATTCGGAATTGTACCCAAGCCCCTCCCATGGGTTCTATACCCGATTCATAACTAGAAAGCTTCTCTGGTCCTTCACTAACCGGGGCTAAAAGTCCTGAAATCGAAAATGCCAAAATAGGAATAAGGCTTGCTATTATTAGAAATGTCCAAAAAATATCATATTCGTGAAGCAGAAACATAATGTACTCCCATTAATGTGGAATAGGCGGAACTTAAATTAGTCAATTCAATTCAGCATTGTCAATTTATCCAGAACTTCTCTCTTTTCCTCGGTGAAACAAGAATCTTTTTTGTTCAAACAAAAGCGCTTAGTTTAAGTTTAGCCTTTGTTTCCTCTGTGCTGCATCTTCTTTAAAGATTCATCCAATGGAATCCCAACTCCCTTTCTTTTGGATTTCCATTCTATTTAGATATGGTGTATGTAGATCTAATTCTTATATAAAGAAAACTTTCTCGTTTCACTTTGTCTCGCTTTCTCTAGAATCTCTAGAAAAAAGAATAGCTCTATCCTTTATTTAATATTTAATAATAAAATAATAAGAGACTATTAAATAAAAATGAGAATACTACTAAATTAGAACCTAATTAAGATAGTAGGACTAATCTATGCAGTATAATTAATGAGAAGTAATACTATAAAATAAAAATAAAGAACTCTATTTCAGAACTATGAGACAGAATATTCTGTTTTCTTATTTACTCTTTACTTTATTTTTTCTATTTAAAGTTGATCAATTTACATAATGTATCTATAAACAAAGTAATAAATATACTTAAAACAAAGTAGGAATTCGCAAAATGGATAAAATCATTGCAGTTATTATAGGGAAGTCTAGAGATATCCTATTTGAAGGAGGACGGGATTCAAATCAGGGAAAGGATCCTTTCTTCTATTGATTTGATAGAAATTCGTTTTTCTTTTCCTGTCTGTATGATTTTGATTTTCGATGAATGAGCCTTTGGTAATGCTTTTATCTCTATTCTATGTCGCAGGCGCCTATCCAGTCTATAAACAAATACTAATGAGAAAATGAAAACTATACTAAACTAAAGAAAACATAGGATAGAGATCCTAAAATCTAAAAAAGGGCATATTAGGGCTATACGGATTCGAACCGTAGACCTTCTCGGTAAAACAGATCAAACGGATTATTATCGAAATGATTTGAACTGTTTCAAAGACCCAACATGCATTTTTTTGCATTGGGCTCTTTCATAAACTGATTTAAAGATCAGTTAGTCCACCATAGTTTTTCTTTACGGAAAGATAATGAGATGGCTCCCTGTGCTCTGATTGATTTTTTGTATTATGATCTATCTAGGAGCAATACCAAAGTGTTTCAAAGGAGGATTACCTTGACTTAGGTCTGCCTCCGGTCTAAATTAAATCAACCTAAGTGAAATGGAGTCTCTATCGTTCCACTGCAAGAGTTAACTATGAGACTTCATACACCTTAAAGTTCATAGAACGAAAAGAAGTTTTTTGGAGGCCCTTATCCTCATTACGCCTAGCATTTAGTGGGCTGGATATTTACCTTATCAACTAGCAAATCCATAAGGGTTCTATTTGATTAGGCACCTGAATTGGCACCTGAATCGGACTGAACCGACTGTTTGTCAGGCTACTGTTCTCCTATTCTCTCGAATCTATGAAGTAAGACATTGATTTTGCAATAAGATCGATTATGTTCATTGCATAATAAGCTCCTTTGAAAAGCATTGGCGCACGTGTAAACGAGTTGCTCTACCGAACTGAGCTATAGCCCTTATCAGAGATATCTTAACATATAGATAATTTCTTGTCAAGATGAATATTTTCTAATGCCAGAGGATACCCCTTTGATCTGTATCTGTTTAGTATTTAGTTTAGTATTTAGTATATAACAGACCAATAACAGAGCGGTATTGCTTAGAAAAGGGATTCAATATATAATCGATCGAAGTAATGGGTCTTCCTTTGTGGTGATAAATTGCCTACTTAACTCAGTGGTTAGAGTATTGCTTTCATACGGCGGGAGTCATTGGTTCAAATCCAATAGTAGGTAAGTAGGTAGAAAAATTACTAGATAGCATTGGACTTACTTCGCTTCGCTATCTAATAACTTTTTCTACCCCTCTTCCCTTTTTCTTTGTATCAACTATAAACCACTGGATTGTCTTCAATTGGATGGGGGAATCCAATTGACAGCCTCGATTCGTATCCTAGCTCGTCTGAGAGCGAGCTTCGCTTCAACCAAATCTTTCGTACCCTCAGCTTTACTCAAGTTAGCTTCGGCTATTTCAAGTGCCTTTTGAGCTTCTTCCGGATCAATATCACTACCCAGTTCCGCATCATTTCCTAAAATGATGATCTCATTATTAACTATTCTCGCAAAACCGCTCCACAGAATCGCTGTTAACCATTGGTCGTTGAGGAGGCGTATTCTCAAAGGACCCATATCTACTGCTGTGTTAATGGGGGCGTGGTTTGGTAATACGCCAATTTGGCCACTATTAGTGGATAAAATGATTTCTTTCACTTCACAATCCCAAATAATTCGCTTAGGAGTCAGTACATAAAGATTTAATTTCATTTCTTCGATTTGTTCTCCTCTTCTAAGGTTATAGCTTTCGTGCTAGCTTCATCGATGTTACCCACCAAATAAAAAGCCTGTTCAGGTAGGCCGTCTAATTCTCCGGAAAGGATTAGTTGAAATCCCCTAATAGTTTCCGCAAGAGCAACATACTTTCCTGGAGAACCAGTAAAAACTTCTGCCACAAAGAACGGTTGTGATAAGAAACGCTCAATTTTTCTTGCTCTTGCTACAGTTAAACGATCCTCTTCCGATAATTCATCCAAGCCAAGAATTGCGATAATGTCCTGAAGTTCTTTGTAACGTTGTAAAGTTTCCTTAACTCTTTGCGCAGTTTCATAATGTTCGTTGCCAACGATCCGAGGCTGTAACATAGTCGAGGTTGAATCTAAAGGATCTACTGCTGGATAAATACCCTTGGAAGCTAATCCTCTGGAAAGTACGGTAGTAGCATCCAAATGTGCAAATGTTGTGGCAGGGGCAGGGTCGGTCAAATCGTCTGCAGGTACATAAACTGCTTGAATCGAAGTTATAGATCCCTTTTTAGTAGAAGCAATTCTTTCTTGCAAAGAACCCATTTCTGTACTAAGAGTAGGTTGATAACCCACTGCGGAGGGCATTCTCCCTAATAAAGCGGATACCTCTGATCCTGCTTGAACAAAACGAAAGATATTATCGATAAATAAAAGCACGTCTTGCTTATTAACATCTCGGAAATATTCCGCCATAGTTAGGGCAGTTAAACCAACTCTCATACGAGCTCCCGGTGGTTCATTCATTTGGCCATAGACTAGAGCTACCTTTGATTCCTCAATATTTTTTTCATTAATTACTCCGGATTCCTTCATTTCCATATAAAGATCATTTCCTTCACGAGTCCGTTCCCCTACTCCACCGAATACGGATACGCCCCCATGAGCTTTAGCAATGTTATTGATTAATTCCATGATCAGTACTGTTTTACCTACTCCAGCCCCCCCAAATAGTCCTATTTTTCCTCCACGTCGATAAGGAGCTAAAAGATCGACGACCTTAATACCTGTTTCAAAGATGGATAATTTCGTATCTAACTCGATAAAGGCAGGCGCAGATCTATGAATAGGGAACGTTGCACTACTATCTACAGGACCCAAATTGTCAACAGGCTCCCCAAGAACGTTGAAAATTCGTCCGAGAGTAGCTCCACCGACCGGAACACTGAGAGGAGCTCCCGTGTCAATCACTTCCATTCCTCTCATCAACCCGTCCGTAGCACTCATAGCTACAGCTCTAACTCGATTATTTCCTAATAATTGTTGTACCTCACAAGTCACATTAATTTGCTTATCGGCAGTGTCTCTACTCTGGACTACCAAAGCGTTATAAATATAAGGTAACTTGCCTGGGGGAAAAGTGACATCCAGCACGGGTCCAATAATTTGATCGATACGACCTGTACTTTTTTCTTCAATTGTGGAAACCCCGGGAGGAGAAGTAGTAGGATTGGTTCTCATAATTATCACATAATTAAAAAAAAGGAATTTGTCGAAATTTTTCTTTTTTTATTGTTGAATAATGCCAAATCAAATCAAAAAAAATCCAAAAGTAAAAAGGAAATGCATTAGTTAATTCAATAAGAGAGAAAAGGGGACCAGGACTTGATTTCGTTGCCCAAGCGAATCCCATTCAATCGTTTACTCATGGAATGAGTCCATTGGAAAGTTCAATCAATCTTTTTTTTCATATACATTTTGCCTTTTGTGGAGGATCTGTGCCTACTCTACTTTCCTATCTAGGACTTCGATATACAAAATATATACTACTGTGAAGCATAGATTGCTGTCAACAAAGAATTTTATTAGTATTTAGTTAGGTATTTGCATTCAAAATAAGAAAAGAGAACTATTAAGAACTTGTAAAATAAGGATTAGGAATTAATTTGGGTTGCGCTATATCTATCAAAGAGTATACAATAATTATGGATTTGGTAAATCAAATCCATGGTTTAATAACGAACCGTGTTAACTTACCATAACAACAACTCAATTCCTATCGAATTCCTATATTGGAATTCCTATAGGATAGAACATACACAGGGTGTACGCATTATATATGAATGAAACATATTCATTAACCTAAGCATGCCCTCAATTTTCTTTAATGAGTTGATATTATATTAATTGAATATCCTTTTTGTTTTACGAGATTTTTGCTAAAGTTTCATTTACGCCTAATTAACATCGAGTAGACCCTGTTATTGTGAGAATTCTTAATTCAAGAGTTATAGGGAGGGACTTATGTCACCACAAACAGAAACTAAAGCAGGTGTTGGATTTCAAGCTGGTGTTAAAGATTATAAATTGACTTACTACACCCCAGAGTATGAAACTAAGGATACTGATATCTTGGCAGCATTCCGAGTAAGTCCTCAGCCTGGGGTTCCGCCCGAAGAAGCAGGGGCTGCAGTAGCTGCCGAATCTTCTACTGGTACATGGACAACTGTTTGGACTGATGGACTTACCAGTCTTGATCGTTACAAAGGACGATGCTATCACATCGAGCCTGTTGCTGGGGAAGACAACCAATGGATCTGTTATGTAGCTTATCCATTAGACCTATTTGAAGAGGGTTCCGTTACTAACATGTTTACTTCCATTGTAGGTAACGTATTTGGTTTCAAAGCCCTACGTGCTCTACGTTTGGAGGATCTACGAATTCCCCCTACTTATTCAAAAACTTTCCAAGGCCCGCCTCATGGTATCCAAGTTGAAAGAGATAAGTTGAACAAGTACGGTCGTCCTTTATTGGGATGTACTATTAAACCAAAATTGGGATTATCCGCAAAAAATTATGGTAGAGCGTGTTATGAGTGTCTACGTGGTGGACTTGATTTTACCAAAGATGATGAAAACGTAAACTCACAACCATTTATGCGCTGGAGAGACCGTTTTGTCTTTTGTGCCGAAGCTATTTATAAATCACAGGCCGAAACCGGTGAAATCAAGGGGCATTACTTGAATGCGACTGCGGGTACATGTGAAGAAATGATTAAGAGAGCTGTATTTGCAAGAGAATTAGGGGTTCCTATTGTAATGCATGACTACTTAACTGGGGGATTCACCGCAAATACTACTTTGGCTCATTATTGCCGCGACAATGGCCTACTTCTTCACATTCACCGTGCAATGCATGCAGTTATTGATAGACAGAAAAATCATGGTATGCATTTCCGTGTATTAGCTAAAGCATTGCGTATGTCTGGGGGAGATCATATCCACTCCGGTACAGTAGTAGGTAAGTTAGAAGGGGAACGCGAAATGACTTTAGGTTTTGTTGATTTATTGCGCGATGATTTTATTGAAAAAGATCGTGCTCGCGGTATCTTTTTCACTCAGGACTGGGTATCCATGCCAGGTGTTATACCGGTAGCTTCAGGTGGTATTCATGTTTGGCATATGCCAGCTCTGACCGAAATCTTTGGGGACGATTCTGTATTACAATTTGGTGGAGGAACTTTAGGACATCCTTGGGGAAATGCACCTGGTGCAGCAGCTAATCGAGTGGCTTTAGAAGCCTGTGTACAAGCTCGTAACGAAGGGCGCGATCTTGCTCGCGAAGGTAATGAAATTATCCGAGCAGCTTGCAAATGGAGTCCTGAACTAGCCGCAGCTTGTGAAGTATGGAAGGCGATCAAATTCGAGTTCGAGCCGGTAGATACTATTGATTAACTAGATAAAACTAAAGATAAAGAAGGTATAAATAAAAAAGAAACGAAATAAAAAGAGAAAAAAATCAGTTATGAAATGCAGTAATTCTTCTTTATTCTTCTAATTGATTGCAATTAAACTCGGCTCAATCTTTTTTAGAAAAAAAAGATTGAGCCGAATAAAAATAGATCATGATATGATCATGAGACTTGACAAATTGAGATTCGTCTATTCTATATATCTAGAATATATATATTAAGGTATAATACAATAAAGAAATACAAATAAAATAATAAAATAATAAAATATAGTATTATCATATGATAATGATAATGGAATCAAATACGCAGTATTTACAGAAAAAAGTCTTCGTTTATTGGGAAAGAATCAATATACTTTTAATGTCGAATCGGGATTCACTAAGACAGAAATAAAGCATTGGGTCGAACTCTTCTTTGGTGTTAAGGTGGTAGCTGTGAATAGCCATCGACTACCTGGAAAAGGTAGAAGAATAGGACCTATTCTGGGCCATACAATGCATTACAGACGTATGATCATTACCCTTCAACCGGGTTATTCTATTCCACTTCTAGATAGAGAAAAAAACTAAAGGAGAATGAATGAAAAAAGACATAGTTTGGAAGTTAGACCTTTTTATAGGACTCTCTTTCAATTTCAAAAAAGAGGACGTTTGAAACTTTTAACAGGCGTAATCGTGAGTCAACAAGTGACTCGAACTGTGTGTAAAAAAAGAAGCATTTTTTTTTTTCAAAATGCTAGAACTAGATAAGGAAGTTTTCTATAACCTTGAGAAAAAGGATAAAAAGGTAGTTTTTTTTTAGTTTATGACTCCGATCAAGAGCGAGAAATCCTTGATTTGGGATTGGACATAGAACCTGGACCCATCGTAGAGACGTTTAGTTCAAAAGAAAGGATCGTATCCTGATGGTAAGAATTATACTTTCGTGGAAATACAGCGCTATAGACTTCAATGCGGTAGAGTAGACGTTTTGTTTCTAATTTTTCTGGACCAAACCTCCGCTCCGACCCAACGATACAATGAATTTTTTCTGTTCATATTCATAAATAAAAAAGATTCGGAATCGCAATGCTACTATATGCGTCCAGAGGAGTATTTGGAATAATATTCTTCTATAATCCATTATTGCGGGGGGTCTTACTAACAGGGCTTCGCTGCACGGGACAGGTCTTCGTCGAAAAGCTAACTCCACCCGGCATTTTCATACCCTTTCTTTGGGTGGTATATCGCCTTTTAAAGTCTAAGAGGGTAGTAGGGGATCTATAGTAGGTAAGATAATTTGCCCTTTGATTTTGATTGAATATACTATTTTTCCGCCTTTACCACGCATTATTGTATGCGCTTCTAGAGAAGTATGTATGCAGGAAGTAAATTCTAACCGCTTTCTTTTGAATCCAATTTCAAATTAGATTAGAAAGATAGAAAGGCCATGAGGATGGGAAAATCAAAATAAAATCTTTTTAATTAGTTCTCCTTTTTTGGAATTTTCTTATTATCCTTTCATTTTTTTTACAGAATATTTTTCAAACTAAAAATAAAAAATACAATACAATAGTCAATATTCCTTATAATAGATATACTTAATTATATCATAAGAATCTTAAGATATTTTTCGACTAGATAGAAATAGTAAATTTGAATTGAGACACCTATTCCATGACGGATTTAAACTTACCTTCTATTTTCGTGCCTTTAGTAGGCTTAGTATTTCCGGCAATTGCAATGACTTCTTTATTTCTTTATGTGCAAAAAAATAAGATTGTCTAGTATTTTTTAGTGTAAGTAATATAATATGGTAGGGTATGTGGCTTTTTCTACACACACTTTCTACACACAAATGAAAAACGGTTATGGATGCGGATATAGGCTACGAGCATAAATGCATGAATATGCAGAGCCAGGTATAGCGAGTTTTATTTTATTTATTTTAATTGAATCAACGAATATTTTTTGAATAGAAAGTCAATGTATCTAACCTATTATTTCACAGGAGTACTAGTTGCTGAAGGCGATTTCAGAATCAAAAAAAGTAAAGTCAAAATTATTTAGCTTATTCTCTCAATTTCAATCGACCGCTGCTGGATTTAGTATATCTAATATGAATTGGCGATCAGAACACATATGGGTAGAACTTCTAAAAGGTTCTCGAAAAAGGGGTAATTTTTTCTGGGCCTGTATTCTTTTTCTAGGTTCACTAGGATTCTTATCGGTTGGGATTTCCAGTTATCTTGGTAAGAATATTATATCTATACTTCCATCTCAAGAAATTCTTTTTTTTCCGCAGGGGGTCGTGATGTCTTTCTACGGAATCGCAGGCCTATTCATTAGCTCCTACTTGTGGTGTACTATTTTGTGGAATGTAGGTAGTGGTTATGACCGATTCGATAGAAAAGAGGGAATAGTGTGCATTTTTCGTTGGGGATTCCCTGGAATAAAACGTCGCGTCTTCCTTCGATTCCTTATGCGGGATATCCAATCAATTAGAATTCAGGTTAAAGAGGGTCTTTATCCTCGTCGTATTCTTTATATGGAAATCCGGGGCCAGGGGATCATTCCCTTGACTCGTACTGATGATAAATTTTTTACTCCACGAGAAATTGAACAAAAAGCTGCCGAATTGGCCTATTTCTTGCGCGTACCAATTGAAGTATTTTGAGGTATCTTTTTTGAACTGAGTTGAATGAAGAAAAGAAGAATTGGAAGAAGAAAAGTTTTCTCAACACAGGGAGGAAGTCCCTTCTAAATTGGATTTGTTATTGTAAGGGGATTTTTAAGTATTTATCTAAAGGAAGGAACAAACGAGGATAAGAGAAATTTGCTTTTAATTTTTTTTTATCCAAGTTAGATATATCGCATACTATTCTTCCTTTTTCATCCGAAAGGGCTTTTTTTTTATTCTATTTCACTATTTCATTCCATCTAGATCTAAGAAAGAACCCAATGCACTGAAATTCCACTAATAACTAATATACAAAAAAGAAGAATAGATACAGGGTATCAAACCTATAGAGTTTTTGCTTCAAAGAAATAGAAATATCATGAAATAGAAATATCATCATATAGAGTCAGGGAATGGAATAGAGTCAGCGAATGAAGCATATTCATTAACAACTCCATTTACAGATCAAAAATGAAAAAAAAGAAAGCATTGCCTTCTTTACTATATCTTGTATTTATCGTACTTTTGCCTTGGGGGGTCTCTTCCTCATTTAACAAATGTCTGGAACTTTGGATTAAGAATTGGTGGAATACCAGGCAATCCGAAACTCTCTTAACTGATATTCAAGAGAAAAGGATTCTAGAAAGATTCATAGAATTAGAAGAACTTTCTCTCTTGGACGAGATGATAAAAGGGAAACTAAAGACACATGTACAAAAACCTCCTACAGGAATACACAAGGAAATAATACAATGGGTCAAAATAAATAATGAGGATCATCTCCATACCATTTTGCATTTCTCGACAAATATAATCTGTTTGGCTATTCTAAGTGGTTCTTTTTTTCTGGGTAAAGAGGAACTTGTCATTTTGAATTCTTGGGTTCAGGAATTCTTCTATAATTTAAATGACTCAATAAAAGCTTTTTTTATTCTTTTAGTTACTGATTTTTTTGTTGGATTTCACTCCACCCGTGGTTGGGAACTAGTAATTCGTTGGGTCTACAACGATTTTGGATGGGCTCCTAACGAGCTTATTTTCACTATTTTTGTTTGTAGTTTTCCAGTAATTCTAGATACATGTTTGAAATTTTGGGTCTTTTTTTGTTTAAATCGTCTATCTCCTTCGCTTGTAGTCATTTATCATTCAATTAGTGAAGCATAAATTCATTTGATCTCCCGATATTAATATTAATCAAATTAGCAAGCATCTTTTTTTAGAAAGAAAGCCCTTTTCCATTTTAGCAAAATTCTTTCTATTTATACCTACTTTAAGGTATTCATCATTGCAGTACAACTGTTGCAGTAGAATGACAACAGATTCGTGTATAGGGAACTAGATTAGCTTAGCTACCTATCTAATTTATTGTAGAAATTCTGGGATCTGCGATTGGACATGGAAAATAGAAATACTTTTTCTTGGGTAAAGGAACAGATAACTCGATCGATTTCTGTATCGATCATGATATACGTAATAACTCGGACATCTATTTCAAATGCATATCCCATTTTTGCGCAGCAGGGTTATGAAAACCCACGAGAAGCAACTGGACGAATTGTATGTGCCAATTGCCATTTAGCTAGCAAGCCCGTCGATATTGAAGTTCCCCAAGCTGTGCTTCCCGATACTGTATTTGAAGCAGTTCTTCGAATTCCTTATGATATGCAATTGAAACAAGTTCTTGCTAATGGAAAAAAGGGAGGGTTGAATGTAGGTGCTGTTCTTATTTTGCCCGAGGGATTCGAATTAGCGCCGCCCGATCGTATTTCCCCTGAGTTAAAAGAAAAGATAGGAAATCTTGCTTTTCAGAGTTATCGTCCCGATAAAAAAAACATTCTTGTGATAGGCCCTGTTCCCGGTAAGAAATATAGTGAAATTGTCTTTCCCATTCTTTCCCTGATCCTGCTACGAAGAAAGATGCTCATTTCTTAAAATATCCCATATATGTAGGGGGAAACCGAGGAAGAGGACAGATCTATCCTGATGGTAGCAAGAGTAACAATACAGTCTATAATGCTACGTCAACAGGTATAGTAAGAAAAATACTACGTAAAGAAAAGGGGGGGTATGAAATATCCATAGTTGATGCATCAGATGGACGCCAAGTGATTGATATTATACCTCCCGGACCAGAACTTCTTGTTTCAGAGGGGGAATCCATCAAGCTTGATCAACCATTAACAAGCAATCCTAATGTGGGAGGTTTTGGTCAGGGGGACGCAGAAATCGTGCTTCAGGATCCATTACGTGTCCAAGGCCTTTTGTTCTTCTTCGCATCCGTTATTTTGGCACAAGTTTTTTTGGTTCTCAAAAAGAAACAGTTTGAAAAGGTTCAATTGTACGAAATGAATTTCTAGGTCCCGGGATTTCTTACCATCAAGTTGGTAAAAAGCCTCGATTTATTGGCAATTGCTAGAATTATCTATGATCTATTTTGGAAATCCTTTTTTTGTTTAGACTGCTTTTTGTTTATGAGATGTCTGGAATTCCTTATTTATATCCCATGCAAAAGAAGAGAATCCAAGGCAAAGGCGAGAACAATCAAATTAAAATTTCTTCTTTTTCGGAGGGATTGCAGGTCTTCTTAATCGTCTATTCGGCACAAGAAAAAGCCTTTTTCTTGTGCCGATTCTTCTTGTATCAAAATAAGAATCCTTTTTCTTCCTAATTCGTCAAAGATTACTATTTCTTCTTTATTCGGGTCTGTCTCTTGGACCTCTTTTTCTTTTGCTTAGGTTTAGCCGAGGTAGTGGACAAACAGAGGGGAAGAAAATATGGCGGGGGAAAAATTTCTTGTGATTGTGAGCAAATTGCTTGGCTTGTTTAATTAAGTTCAACTTCAAATTTACAGAAATTTTGCAAAAAAAAAGTAAACTCTTCCATTGAAGGTTTTTTTATTTTTAGGCTAGTTGAATAGTTTTGATTAAGGTTTTATTAGTTTATTACTCGAAACTAAATCAAGGATTTTCAGGATACTTCCTTCGTGGAATAAGATATTGGATCCTCGAGTGATCTCTTTTTCTTGTTGCTTCATAAGAGTGAATCGAATAGATTCAATTCGCGTTATAAGAGTAAAATAAAAATTCCGCGGGTCCTTTCCGCTCTAATCAGATAAAGGGGGGTAAGGACCCGCTAAGCTCCTACTTTTTCATGTTTACAATCTGGTCCCTCCGATTACTATAGAGATGAACCCAATCCAGAATATGAACCATAAAAGAAAACACCTACTAAACCAATCACAGCAATACCAGCTACAGTACCTATCAGCCAAAGAGGAATTCTTCCAGTAGTATCGGCCATTTCCCCTACTTTCCTCCACATTTTATCAATTGGTCATGCTAGAGACAAAAACAGTCATGGGTAGTTATAAGGATGGTATCCTTCCAAATGGGATAAGAGAATTCTTATTAGTCTCTTTCTTTCTCTCAATTGAAGAAGTAATTGGAAAATAAAACAGCAAGTACAAAAATGAGTAATAAACCCCAGTATAGACTGGTACGATTCAATTCAACATTTTGTTCATTCGGGTTTGATTGTGTCATAGTTCTATAGTTGGAATTTGTTTTATCGTTGGATGAACTGCATTGCTGATATTGATCCCAAGAAAAAAACAGTAGGTACAGCTAGTCCGTGAATAGCCAGCCATCGCACTGTAAAAATAGGATAGGTTCGATCTATGGTCATTGAGGGCCTCCTAAAAGGATCTACTAAATTCATCGAGTTGTTCTAAAGAATCAAAACGGTCGGTTATTAACGGAATTCCTTGTCGGCTTTCCGTGAAATACTCGTTTGGCCTAGGACTTCCAAACACGTCATAAGCTAAACCCGTACTGACAAATAACCAACCCGCAATGAATAGGGAAGGTATAGTAATGCTATGAATAACCCAGTATCGAATACTGGTAATAATATCAGCAAAAGAACGTTCTCCCGTGCTTCCAGACATGCTGAACTCCCAAAATTTTTGTACATTCAAAAAAGGAATTGATTCCGTAAAAGATGGGATCGACCAGTAAATAGAAAATTACTGATATTTCATCCTTGTGAGATTGTCAATTTTGTACCAAAGGTGTATTTTGAGTATACCGAATTAGTATAGCTATCCTTCCTATGGCACAGCAATCTGGTTTTGCCTGGTTCCGAAACATAATTACTTTTTTATTTTTTTTTTGTCTATAGGTAAGCTATATGTTATTCAAGGCATCAATAGAAAACCCCATTTTTGTAGGTTCTACTTACTTTTCATTGGCTTCGGAATAATAGAGTAATTCGGAATAGCAGCCAAAATCTTGGGAAAATCTAAGTTAATGATCAATAGGTTTGGATAAATAATTTAGGAAGGATATTCTCATACTGACACAATACAAGGACAAGTATATGTGAAATCTATCCTTTCATAATTCGTAATTCATCCTTGTATTGTTTGTTGGATTAGGTCTAACTTTCTTGACCAAACTGCGAGCGCGGAACTTTACGAGATGAAATAGGGAAAGACAGAAGATAGAATAGAACTTAAAAGGATAATTGAAGTGACTCGTCTTCGAATCTACTTTGGTTGGAGTTCGAAAAAGGAATAAAAATAAAGTAAATTCAAGGAAGAGCTTTCTTTTTTTTTTTTTTTTAACAGCCCCTTGGCAGGTCGTGGAATGCTTTTGTTCTCCTCTTATTCCATATGGAATACAATCAGTTAAAATAAGAAGGAATAGGGGAATATTCGATCGTTCACTCCAAAAAGAGGGTCCTATTGAAAAAGAAATTATCCAAAATAGAAAGAAGTTTTTTTTTTCAAATTCAATTGTTTATTTATCTCTTATTCAAAAATTTCCCTGAAAATTGAATTTCTTTTTTTCATTCAATGGGGTTAGATGATCTAGTTCTTAATATTATTACTTTACTCAATTGACAAATTCCACAACAAATCTCTTGATTCGGAATTAGGGACTCATGTATCATCTGATGAATCCACTTTCTTTTACACTTCTGTATCTTACTCTATCTTGTTTTTTAGTATTTATCTAAAATAACTGATGAATTATGAATTTTCCATAACTTAGGTAAATGCTTTACCAACATATGTAGTGTAGTAAAAAAAAATAAATGGAATTTAACTCTTTCATGCTTACTTTAACTAGTTATTTTGGTTTTCTACTGGCTGCTTTAACTATAACCCCAGCTCTATTTATTGGCTTGAACAAGATACGCCTTATTTGAATTGACTGAATAATTATAATTCAGAAAAGAAAAATCTTTCTTTGGGATTCCTGGCATTCTACGACTCTTTTCCAGACTAATTAGGAATTCTTTTCTTGGTCATTGAGATTCGTGGATAATTTAGAGTACTATTTAGGGATAGATCGTACCTCTTTTTTTATCCCCTCGAACAAATCGAAATGATTGAAGTTTTTCTATTTGGAATCGTCTTAGGCCTAATTCCTATTACTTTAGCGGGATTATTCGTGACTGCGTATTTGCAATACAGGCGTGGGGATCAGTTGGATCTTTGATTGAGTCATTTTTTTTTTTTGATTGACCTCCTCCAGACCAGAGAGGAGGTCAAATTGAAATTGGAGTTACAATTCAATTTTGTTAAGTTATTTTACTCTGCTTCGACATAAAATAGATGGAATCACGCTCTGTAGGATTTGAACCTACGACATCGGGTTTTGGAGACCCGCGTTCTACCGAACTGAACTAAGAGCGCTTTCATTCATTCAAAAAGAAAATCTTTTTCTATTCCTAATGTATCTCACGTACGTATAGTCTCCACAAATTCAAGTTATACCCACTTTACTTTAATTGATCTCGTCGCTACTGCCTATAAAGAAGAAAGAAGTAATAGGTAGGGATGACAGGATTTGAACCTGTGACATTTTGTACCCAAAACAAACGCGCTACCAAGCTGCGCTACATCCCTTTTCCAAATTAAATTGTTGTACAATGCCATTGTACACAATTCCTGTCTTCTTTTCCACATCATAATTTTCTTCTTCTTTCTTTCTCTATCTATATATAGAACCCTCGTGTCATTTCTTCTTTTTGGTCTCATATAATTAAGGAATTATATACATATAAAATCCAATATAATTTCGCCTATAAAAGAAGGATTACTTTTCCTTGGTAATATATAGGAAGAAGGGGTCATCTTTTTCTTTTTTAGGGATAGGAAAATTTCGTCGATATGGTTCATTTTATATATAGCATAACAATCTTGGGCAAGAGTTTATGATCATATATGTATTCCAACAAGGAAGGAGGATTTTCAATGCGGGATATAAAAACATATCTCTCTGTAGCACCCGTGCTAAGTACTCTATGGTTTGGTGCTTTAGCAGGTTTATTGATAGAAATTAATCGTTTATTCCCAGATGCTTTGTCATTCCCTTTTTTTTAATTCTAGTTATTGCTATGGGAGGGATAGATTTCTTCGTGATATGACAAAATTTGATCCTTTTCAATCTTTTTTTAGTATCGGAAGGAAAAAGAAAGAAAAGATGGATTGGGTTGAACCTCAGAGTCATTAAAAATTTGGTAAACCCCATTTTTGAAAATAGAAATTCAATTTAAAGGGGTACCCAAGCTAAATAAGGCCTCAGAAATCAGAGCATAGAAAAGGCGGGGCTGGCTAATTAAATGAAAGGATTTCGAACCAAAATCTTTGCTAATTCGACAAGGATTGTATTCTTTAATTATTTCTCTATTTTTTATTACTTAATTAAAGAATAAAAAAAAATTATTCTAATGAATTTTATTCTTCTTCTTCGGATTCAAAATAGAAGAATAAAAGAATAAGTAGAAGAATTAAGTTAAGTCAATCCAAAAAGAAAAGGAGGTTCATGGCCAAGGGAAAAGATGTTAGAATCAGAGTTATTTTGGAATGCATCAGTTGTGTTCGAAAAGGTGCCAATGAGGAATCGACGGGGATTTCTAGATATAGTACTCAAAAGAATCGCCACAATACACCCGGACAATTAGAATTCAAAAAATTTTGTCGTTATTGTCGCAAGCATACGACTCATCACGAAATAAAGAAATAGGAACATCGTGTGTTTGATCTTTCCAAACAACAGAAAGAGTAAGAACTTCATATTTAATATATAAAGAAAACATAGTATAGAATACAAAATACAAATCAACTCATCTGATTTCCGGTAGATATTATTTCATATGTATAGAGGGTATTCATATACTATAATATGAATCAAATAAGATATGGATCAAAGAAAAACTACTTCTTCTGGATCCTAAATTAATAAAATAAAGAAGTGAATTTTCAAATTTTCAAATTTTAAATAAGGAATAAATCATGTATACATCTAAACAACCTTTTCTTAAATCTAAGCAACCCTTTAGTAAATCCAAGCAAACTTTTAATAAATCCAAGCAACCCTTTCGTAAATCCAAGCAAACTTTTCGTAAATTCAAGCAACCTTTTCGTAAATCTAAACAACCTTTTCGTAGGCGTCCCCGGATTGGCCCGGGAGATCGAATTGATTATAGAAACATGAGTTTAATTAATAGATTTATTAGTGAACAAGGAAAAATATTATCGAGACGAATAAATAGATTAACCTTGAAACAACAACGATTAATTACTCTTGCTATAAAACAGGCTCGTATTTTATCTTTCTTACCGTTTCGTAACTATGAGAACGAAAAGCAATTTCAAGCCCAGTCAATTTCAATAATTACAGGTTCTAGACCCAGAAAAAATAGACATATTCCTCAATTAACGCAAAAGTACAATTCCAATCGAAACTTAAGAAACAACAACCAAAATTTAAGAAACAACAACCGGAACTTAAGTTCCGATTGTTGATGTTTTATTCGAATTCGAAAGGGCCAGACCTATATATATTATAAAGAAAGTAATCCAGCTCGTTGATTCCTACCACTTAATCTTAATTTATTGTATCTTCCCGGAGTTCCCTCTCCGGGAATTCATCTTTTATTATTCCAGTATATTACTTTATTTATACCTTTAATTGATGATCTTTATTTTATTGGAAATCGTGTAAAGATTATTTGGATTTGATACAGCTACTTGTGCAAGCATTTTACGATTAAGAATCAATTTCTTCTTGTACAGGTTGTGTATTAATTTACTATAACTATCGAATACTTTATATACCCGCGTTGCTGCGTTTATCCGAGTGATCCACAAACGACGAAAATCCCTCTTTTGCCTACCTCTATCTCGATGAGAGGAAACAAAAGCTCTTTTTACCTGTTGGGTAATCATTCGATTAAGTCTTAAATGAGCCCC
Source organism: Triticum urartu (assembly GCF_056163025.1). NCBI lineage: Eukaryota > Viridiplantae > Streptophyta > Magnoliopsida > Poales > Poaceae > Triticum > Triticum urartu. The sequence continues at coordinate 8,574 of NW_028260918.1, read as the reverse complement.
TCTAAAGTTTGAGGCAAATGAACGCATTTTTGTTCGTCGTCTCCGGGCTATATATCCTCGCGGAACTCTGGTCATTGAATCAAATTAACCTTAATGAATAACTAATGATTTCTCTTCTTTTAGCCACCCTTTTTCTCATTAATAACAAAACTAATTATTCCGATATATAAAATATTAATTCCAATGGCTTTTGCTATAGTAACCTTCCCAACCACGATTTTTTATTCCACTCCGTTCAGTTATTTCTATACGAAATAACAAATTCATTCTAATAATACTAAAAAAAATAGTGGGTTCCATCGTTTCTATGGTTCCCTTTTAAACGGTGAGGCCCTCTCTATACACCGGAGCCCTTTCTTTCATCAAAAGGTATTGCGAACTTGTATAGTCCACATTCTTTGGCTCTACCTATCCATTATAGAGTAAATAGCTCTTTTCACAATAAGAGTTATCCATACAGTGACGGTATTTAATTATGAAAGTTGGCTAAGTAGCTGACCCTGTTAGTCCGTTCTTTTAAGATAAAGGAGCATAAGCCTTTTTCTTTTTATTACTATTTCCTCCGCTTAATGGATAACCATTTGCTACCAATGGGAGAATTGCTTCTTATTTCCAATTTAGATAATTGGATTTGCACCAAAGGAAACCATAAATTCCATATACCATAGAAATCTAGGATAGAGAAGCTATATCCTATTCATTGGTACTAATCATGGATACTTCAATTTTTTTTATATTTGTTTGAAGTCATGATCTGAACGAGTCGCACATACACCCTAGCACATGTTCCTCGACGCTGAGGGCATCCTTTAAGCGCGGCCGTTTTTCGAGCATTTCGTATTGGCTGTCTTGCGTTTCTAATAAGTTGTTTAACCGTCGGCATGTTGTATGTATATAGAAAAAAATGGATTGGTTTAGATCCATCTTAACCTGATGATTGCTCATCATGAAGTCTTTCTATTTTCTATTAAATCGAGGAAAACACGAATTTAGCTGTGAAATAACTTTACAAGAAATCCGGACACTACCAATCCTTAAACATTTCTGGAAACCACACTGGATCAGTATCGCAGTGCTTGTCAATCATTTCATCCCCTACAATATCGACAAGTCCATAAGCTTTGGCTTCGTCTGCTGACATAAAAACATCCCTTTCCATGTCTTCGGATACAACCCAAAAAGGCTTGCCTGTTCTTACTGCATAAACCCTTGTGATCATTTCGCGAACTTTGTGTAACTCTTCTACTTCTAGTAAAAATTCTGGTGTCCTTGCCCGATAATAAGCACTAGCAGGTTGGTGAAGCATAATCCTCGCGTGAGGGAATGCTATACGCTTGGTGGGTTCTCCTCCAAGCAGAATGAAGGACGCCATGGAGGCGGCTATTCCGAGGCATATTGTATATATATCTGGTGTCACCGTTTGCATCGTATCAAAAATAGCCATTCCTGAGATTAGCCACCCGCCTGGGGAGTTTATAAACAAAAAAATATCACTAATTCCATCTTCTATACTCAGATATACCATGAGACCTGTAATATGATTCGTGATCTCGCAACGAATCTCTTGACCTAAAAAAAGTGTCCTTTCTCGATACATAACATTGTATAAGTCAACCCAAGTCGCTTCTTCATCTCCAGGAATCCGGTAAGGTACTTTTGGAACACCAATGGGCATATTAGATTAATATTATTAAATTTAAGTAAGAAAACCACACTTTAATATGGAAACGTAAGAATGGAACAGAAAGAAAGAATCCGCAGTTTATTGTCTTAATTTTTATTCTTATTCTATATGAATATTATAGATTCTATTAATACGTAGATTGAAAGGTTATACATATAAGGAATGTAAGACAGATTGAATAAAGAAAAGGGAATGGGTGATTTGAATGCTAAACAAAGAGGGGTAGCGATCTATTCTTCGTTTTTTCCAAATTGGCCAAGTTACCCATTGCATATTGGCACTTATCGAGTATAGAATAGATCTGCTTCTCTTTCTTCTTATGAACAGAATTGGCTTCTTATTTTTAATGGAATGAAATAAATATTCGCGCTTTCTGACACAGAATCCCCTAGAAGGGTTAGGTACATAGGATATGGATAGTCTTTTTCAATGCGATAAAATAAAGCGACATCGTGTCTATTTTTCTTTGCTAAAGGGGTATTTCCATGGGTTTGCCTTGGTATCGTGTTCATACTGTCGTATTGAATGATCCGGGTCGATTGCTTGCGGTGCATATAATGCACACAGCTCTAGTTTCTGGTTGGGCTGGCTCAATGGCTTTATACGAATTAGCAGTTTTTGATCCCTCTGATCCTGTTCTGGATCCAATGTGGAGACAAGGTATGTTCGTAATTCCCTTCATGACTCGTTTAGGAATAACGGATTCGTGGGGTGGTTGGAGTATTTCAGGAGGAACTGTAACAAATCCGGGTATTTGGAGTTATGAAGGTGTGGCAGGTACGCATATTGTGTTTTCTGGCTTGTGTTTCTTGGCAGCGATCTGGCATTGGGTATATTGGGACCTAGAAATATTCTCTGATGAGCGGACGGGAAAACCCTCTTTGGATTTGCCCAAGATCTTTGGAATTCATTTATTTCTTGCAGGGGTGGCTTGCTTTGGCTTTGGGGCATTTCATGTAACGGGTTTGTATGGTCCTGGGATATGGGTATCCGATCCTTATGGACTAACTGGAAAAGTACAAGCTGTAAATCCAGCGTGGGGTGCAGAAGGTTTTGATCCTTTTGTTCCGGGGGGAATAGCTTCTCATCATATTGCTGCGGGTACATTGGGTATATTAGCGGGCTTATTCCATCTTAGTGTCCGTCCGCCTCAACGTCTATATAAAGGATTACGTATGGGCAATATTGAAACTGTACTTTCCAGTAGTATCGCTGCTGTTTTTTTTGCAGCTTTCGTAGTTGCTGGAACTATGTGGTATGGGTCAGCAACGACCCCAATCGAATTATTTGGGCCTACTCGTTATCAGTGGGATCAGGGATACTTTCAGCAAGAAATATATCGAAGAGTTAGCAATGGTTTAGCCGAAAATCTTAGTTTATCAGAAGCTTGGTCTAAAATTCCCGAAAAATTAGCCTTTTATGATTATATTGGTAATAATCCGGCAAAAGGGGGATTATTCAGAGCAGGCTCAATGGACAATGGGGATGGAATAGCTGTTGGATGGTTAGGACATCCCGTCTTTAGAGATAAAGAAGGACGTGAGCTTTTTGTACGCCGTATGCCTACTTTTTTTGAAACATTTCCGGTTGTTTTGGTAGATGAGGAGGGAATTGTTAGAGCAGACGTTCCTTTTAGAAGAGCAGAATCCAAATATAGTGTTGAACAAGTAGGTGTAACGGTGGAGTTCTATGGTGGCGAACTTAATGGAGTAAGTTATTCTGATCCTGCTACTGTAAAAAAATATGCGAGGCGTTCTCAATTAGGGGAAATTTTTGAATTAGACCGGGCTACTTTGAAATCTGATGGTGTTTTTCGCAGCAGTCCAAGGGGTTGGTTCACTTTTGGTCATGCTACCTTTGCTTTGCTCTTCTTTTTCGGACACATTTGGCATGGCGCTAGAACATTGTTCCGAGATGTTTTTGCTGGTATTGATCCAGATTTGGATGCTCAAGTGGAATTTGGAACATTCCAAAAAGTGGGAGATCCAACTACAAGGAAACAGGCAGTTTGATACACATTGTTATAGTATCTTTCACCTCTCTTTTTTGATTTGACATGGGAAACATCTCCCATCCTTTCTTTGACTCTTTTTCTTTCTTTATATGGGAAATTATCCCAAATGACAAATGAATAGGTGTGGAAGTTATAATTGTAAATAAACCAGGATCGAATCTATGGAAGCATTGGTTTATACGTTCCTTTTAGTTTCGACTTTAGGGATAATTTTTTTCGCTATCTTCTTCCGAGAACCACCTAAGGTTCCACCAACTCCAACTAAAAGAATAAAATAATTTCATTTAAGTAAGAAGTCCCCCTATCTGGGAGACTTCTTACTTAAATTAGTCTCCGTGTTCTTCGAATGGATCTCTTAATTGTTGAGAGGGTTGCCCAAACGCGGTATATAAGGCATACCCAGTAAAGCTTACAAGTAAACCAGATATGGAGATGGCGACTAAAGTTGCTGTTTCCATTTTTATAGAATTTCAAGATTACAATGGATCTACGAAAAGATCGTGTATTTACAACTACAACGGAATAGTATACAAAGTCAACACCAATGATTAAATAGAATTTATGGCTACACAAACCGTTGAAGATAGTTCTAAACCTAGGCCAAAACGAACTGGTGCAGGTAGTTTACTGAAACCCTTGAATTCGGAATATGGGAAAGTCGCCCCGGGTTGGGGGACTACTCCTTTTATGGGGATCGCAATGGCTTTATTCGCTATATTCCTATCTATCATTTTAGAAATTTATAATTCTTCCGTTTTACTGGACGGAATTTTAACCAATTAGGTTTCTACTAACTAAAACTAGGAAGTCAGAGTTTTTCCATCCAAAAAAGCCTTTCTAGTTTAAGATCTACATTTCTAGATATTATGGTAGTTCGACCGCGGAATTTTTTTGTTTCGGTATCTCTGGAATATGAGTGTGTGACTTGTTAGAATTGATCCTATTGATAATACATAGAAAGGGCCTGTTATCTCTATCAAGATGATTCTAATTCGTCAGATATTATTTATTCTAGTATCTGGAACACGAAATAGATAGAGTGGATCAAAAAAAAATGGAACTATGATTCATACTCACTATTAAGACCTCGCAACCAGACTGAAAAATTCAAGTAGTTCTTAAATAAAAATAAAAAAGAAATTTTCTTCCTTCCAATTTTGTTTGCCCAAAAGACAACTTTTTTTCTCTCGATTTTGTCGAGTCATTACACTGATTCAATAAATGATTATCAAGCGGTTCTTATTCGAAGAACCCTTGCCTTTTGTTTAGCTTGAGACTAAATCATCGTGGCTCTAGTATGAATCTAAGGTTTTAATTGAACTGATTCATAGGATCTCAACAAGATAATTTCTATATTACGCATAAAAAAACAAATCCTTTATAGGGAAGAGAAAAGTCAAGAAGCCTCTAATGACCAACATAAGGGAAAGGAAGAAAGAAAGACGCGCCAACTTGAGATTTTTTGGCATTATCATCACAAAGAAGATATTCCGGATTTTTCTTATTTGATATCTTCAAGGCAAATCGACCCAATTCAGTGGCTGATGAAGTTTTGAACCTTTTTTCTAATATTCGTTGAAAATTTTTGTGTTTCTGCTTGAGCCGTACGAGATGAAATTTTCATATACGGCTCTTAGAGGGGGACTCGGGTTAGTTACCTATCTCAATAAAGTATATGATTGGTTTGAGGAACGTCTTGAGATTCAGGCAATTGCAGATGATATAACTAGTAAATATGTTCCTCCCCATGTCAACATATTTTATTGTTTAGGGGGAATTACACTTACTTGTTTTCTAGTACAAGTCGCTACCGGTTTTGCTATGACTTTTTACTACCGACCAACCGTTACAGAGGCTTTTTCCTCGGTTCAATACATAATGACCGAGGCCAACTTTGGTTGGTTAATCCGATCAGTTCATCGATGGTCAGCAAGTATGATGGTTTTAATGATGATCCTGCATGTATTTCGTGTGTATCTCACAGGGGGATTTAAAAAACCCCGCGAATTAACTTGGGTCACAGGTGTGGTTTTGGCTGTTTTGACTGCATCATTTGGTGTAACTGGTTATTCTTTGCCTTGGGATCAAATTGGCTATTGGGCAGTCAAAATTGTGACAGGTGTACCTGACGCCATTCCGGTAATAGGATCGCCTTTAGTGGAGTTATTACGCGGAAGTGCTAGTGTGGGCCAATCCACTTTGACTCGTTTTTTATAGTTTACATACCTTTGTACTGCCTCTGCTTACTGCCGTATTTATGTTAATGCACTTTCCAATGATACGTAAGCAAGGTATTTCGGGTCCTTTATAGGGAAGGCATATCATAGAGAATTATAATTATCATATATCATATCGGGTAGGTTTTGGTATTTCATTGCTACAAGCATGGGTTATTGTAAAATAACACATGTCATTTGGATACTTCTCTTCAACTCCAAAGTATTTTTATACAATACAAATAGTTGAAGTTAATTTTACGAAAGAAAAAAGGCGGATTATGGGAGTGTGTGACTTGAATTATTGATTTGGCCATGCAGATAAAGAATTGGATCTGCCACATTAGAATTCACAACCAAAGGTGTCTCCGCATCCAATCAACATGTAAGTCCCCTACCTAGGAAGGATAGGCTGGTTCACTTGAGGAGAATATCTTCTATGATCATACCGCAACCATGTCATCCATGAACAGGCTCCGTAAGATCCCATAGAGTAGAAATGGAATAAGTCATGTGACATGATCCAGTTCTCTATTTATTACACTTACCTTTTTATTATAGTATGGAAATGCATTCATTTTCTTTGCATCGATTGTGATCCGCAATACTATCGGAGTAAAAGAAGGGATCTAAGGAAGAATGTAGGCTAAACTTTTTGATTTTTTATTAGTAACAAGTAAATATTTTGTTTGGAGGTAAGAAACTTGCGATATTGAGGGGATAAATACCAACTAATCAAGAGACATGAGACAATCCACAAAGCAATTGATCATGATCAAATTTGTAAGCCCACTTGGATATTGAGCATTTACCCATAAGAATAGGATTATTTTCAATGAGTAGTTGTAGGTGCAACTTCGGAAAAGAGAATCTGATAAAGCTTTTCTTGCCTAGAGTCATTGAGTCATTATAAACCTTAATTCTATTAAGGATCTTCCGCGGTCTTATTTCTTTCACTCTTGCTCGAGCCGGATGATGATAAATTCTCATGTCCGGTTCCTTTGGGGGATGGATCCTAAAGAGTTCACCTATCCCAATAACAAAGAAACCAGACTTAAATGATCCTGTATTAAGAGCTAAATTAGCTAAAGGGATGGGACATAATTATTACGGGGAACCCGCATGGCCCAACGATCTTTTATATATTTTTCCAGTAGTAATTCTAGGTACTATTGCATGTAATGTAGGTTTAGCGGTTCTCGAGCCATCAATGATTGGTGAACCGGCAGATCCGTTTGCAACTCCTCTGGAAATATTACCCGAGTGGTACTTCTTTCCCGTGTTTCAAATACTCCGTACGGTACCCAATAAGTTATTGGGCGTTCTTTTAATGGTTTCTGTGCCAACAGGCTTATTGACAGTACCTTTTCTAGAGAATGTCAATAAATTCCAAAATCCATTTCGCCGCCCAGTAGCTACGACCGTTTTTTTAATCGGTACTGTAGTAGCTCTTTGGTTAGGTATTGGAGCAACATTACCCATTGATAAATCATTAACTTTAGGTCTTTTTTAGATATTTTTTGATTCATTCAACGTGAAGTACCATAGGTATCTAGGAAATAGTTACTTCCAAGTGAATCTTCCCTAGATACCTAAAATCCATTTTATTATGATCCATTTCGCGAAAATATAGATTGTACCAAAGATGCTAAATTGTTTTCTTTTTATTCTAACTCGAAAAAGAAGAAGAAAAAAAATTGCAATGGATTTAAAACGAGAGTTTATTCTTAAGTAAATCAATTGGGAGATGCTTCTCTAGAGTGTCCCATATATGTTTTCTATCTTCCATACGAAAACTGTCAATTCTCAGAAGATCTTCTTCAGTCTTACTCAAAAGGTCCAATAGTGTATGTATATTGGCCCTTTTTAGACAATTATACGTTCTAGAAGTCAATTCTAATTGATCAATAAAAATACAATTCAATGGAATTCCTTTTTTGTTTTTCTTTAGATTAGTTAATCTTTTTTGAAAAGTAAAAAGGGGTGGAGTAAACCTGTTTTTATTTTCTTCGAAACTAGCGCCCTCTTCCTCCGCGTGTAGAAAAGGAAGAAATAAATCAATCAAATTACGAGAAGCCTCATAAAGTGCTTCCTTAGGGGTTAAACTTCCATTAGTCCATATTTCTAGAAAAAGTATCTCGTGTTTTTCATTTCCATTCCCACAAGAAAAAATACTATAATTCACATTCGAACAGGCATGGATACAGCATCTATAGGATAACTTCCATCTTGATAGTTCTTTCTGAGTTCTGTCTGATATCCACGATCTCTCTTGATCTGTAAATCAATACAGAAATCAATGGGCTCTGTCAAGTTAGCTATAGGTTGTGCCGTATCAACGATTTCTACGGAAGGCGGTAAGATGATATCTTGAGCAGTTATGTATCTAGGACCTTTGACGCAAATGGATGCGTCTCTAACTCCATAGAGATTACTTCTCAATACAATTTCTTTCAAATTTAGTAAATTTCTTGTACGGATTCTTCAATACCTGCTATTGTAGAATACTCGTGCGGCACGCTCCCAAATTTTGCACGTGTGATACATGTTCCTTCTATTTCTCCAAGTAAAGCTCTTCGCAAGGCAATACCGACGGTGTCCGCTTGACCTTTTCTAAGCGGGGACAGAATGAAACGACCATAATAAAGGCGCTTACTATC
>NW_028260917.1:0-35663 GCF_056163025.1 Triticum urartu | reverse complement strand
CGGATGAGTATCGAATGAATGGATACTCTGAGATAGAACGAGAAAAAGCAAATTTGATTAATGCTACTTCTATTAGTTTGGAACAATTGGAAAAGTCTAAAAACGAAACCCTTTATTTTGAAAAACAAAGGGCAATGAATCAGGTCCGACAGCGGGTTTTCCAACAGGCCGTACAAGGAGCTCTAGGAACTCTGAATAGTTGTTTGAATACCGAGTTACATTTCCGTACGATTCGTGCTAATATTGGCATTCTCGGGTCCCTGGAATGGAAGAAATAATTAAATTAATTAGGCCTTGAACTTCTACTTTCGTTTAGAATTTAGGCATTATTTTTCCCCTTGCTTCCGAAAAAAGAGTCAAGAAACACTAATGGCAACCCTTCGAGTCGACGAAATTCATAAAATTCTCCGCGAACGTATTGAACAATATAATAGGAAAGTAGGGATTGAGAATATAGGTCGCGTAGTTCAAGTGGGGGATGGGATTGCTCGTATTATAGGTCTTGGTGAAATAATGTCAGGTGAATTAGTCGAATTTGCAGAAGGTACTAGGGGTATTGCTCTGAATTTGGAATCCAAAAATGTTGGGATTGTATTAATGGGCGATGGGTTGATGATACAAGAGGGAAGTTTTGTAAAAGCAACAGGAAGAATTGCTCAGATACCCGTGAGTGAGGCTTACTTGGGTCGTGTTGTAAATGCTCTGGCTAAACCTATTGATGGGAAAGGCGAAATTATAGCTTCCGAATCTCGCTTAATTGAATCTCCTGCTCCAAGTATAATTTCCAGGCGTTCCGTATACGAACCTCTTCAAACAGGGCTTATTGCTATCGATTCGATGATCCCTATAGGGCGCGGTCAGCGAGAGTTAATTATTGGGGACAGACAGACTGGCAAAACAGCAGTAGCCACAGATACAATTCTCAATCAAAAAGGGCAAGGTGTAATATGTGTTTATGTAGCTATCGGTCAAAGAGCATCCTCCGTAGCTCAAGTAGTAACTACTTTCCATGAGGAGGGGGCCATGGAATACACTATTGTAGTAGCTGAAATGGCGGATTCACCTGCTACATTACAATACCTCGCTCCTTATACGGGAGCAGCCCTGGCTGAGTATTTTATGTACCGCGAACGGCATACTTTAATAATTTATGATGATCTCTCCAAACAGGCACAAGCTTATCGCCAAATGTCCCTTCTATTAAGAAGACCTCCCGGACGTGAGGCTTATCCAGGGGATGTTTTTTATTTGCATTCACGCCTTTTAGAAAGAGCCGCTAAATTAAATTCTCTTTTAGGCGAAGGAAGTATGACCGCTTTACCAATAGTTGAGACTCAATCTGGAGACGTTTCCGCCTATATTCCTACTAATGTAATCTCCATTACAGATGGACAAATATTCTTATCTGCGGATCTATTCAATGCCGGAATTCGACCCGCTATTAATGTGGGTATTTCTGTTTCCAGAGTAGGATCCGCGGCTCAAATTAAAGCCATGAAACAAGTAGCTGGCAAATCAAAATTGGAACTAGCGCAATTCGCAGAGTTACAAGCCTTTGCACAATTCGCCTCTGCTCTCGATAAAACAAGTCAGAATCAATTGGCAAGGGGTCGACGATTAAGGGAATTGCTTAAACAATCCCAGGCAAATCCTCTCCCAGTGGAAGAGCAGATAGCTACTATTTATACCGGAACAAGAGGATATCTTGATTCGTTAGAAATTGAACAGGTAAATAAATTTCTGGATGAGTTACGTAAACATCTAAAAGATACTAAACCTCAATTCCAAGAAATTATATCTTCTAGCAAGACATTCACCGAGCAAGCGGAAATCCTTTTGAAGGAAGCTATTCAGGAACAGCTGGAACGGTTTTCTCTTCAGTAACAAATAAATTTTGCATGTCTACTCTTGTTAGTAGAATAGGAATCGTTGAGAAAGCTTTTTCATTTGAATCATGCAAAAAAGTTTTCTTTGTTTTTAGTTTAGTATAGTTATTTAAAGAATAGATAGAAATAAGATTGCGTCCAATAGGATTTGAACCTATACCAAAGGTTTAGAAGACCTCTGTCCTATCCATTAGACAATGGACGCTTTTCTTTCATATTTTATTCTTTCTTTTATTTTTTTGCTTCTTCCGAGAAAAAACTGTTAGACCAAAACTCTTTTAGGAAATCAAAAAATCCAGATACAAATGCATGATGTATATATTATATCATGCATATATCATAAAGAAGGAGTATGGAGGCGGTAGTGGGAATCGAACCCGCAACCCCAAGGTTATGAGCCTTATGAGCTACCAAACTGCTCTATACTCTTAAACTAAAGAGGGGTAACTAGTGGATAAAAGAGGGTTGGATACGCCCCTCTACCAATATCTATACAAATAGAATAGTCCATTTATACAGAATGGTAAAGAGGGCTCCTCTATGATTATCAATTCCAGAAATCCATACAAATACGAAAGGGTATTTTATCCTTACCAACTGGATCTTGTTGCACCCGGTAACAAACATTCATAAACCATTTCTCGAAGTACGTGTCCGGATAGCCCAAAATGTCGATAGTTAGCTCTAGGTCTTCCGGTCAAAAAACAACGTCGATGAAGGCGTGTAGGTGCACTATTACGCGGTAGGGATTGCAATTTTTCTCGCATTTTCGTTTTTTCACTCAAACTCAAGGGAGAAACTTTGCTTCTTATCTTTTTTTTTAAAGATTGACGAATCAAATGATATTTCTGTTCTAATTTCTGCCGCTTCTTCTCCCTCTGAATCAAACTTTTTTTTGCCATAATGTGTCGTTGCTATTATTACCAAGTATACGGTTCTAATCCTAGATGGAAAAATAAATAGAAAAAGAAATCTAAAAAGGCAGATCCTCCCTCTCTATCAAGAGTAATGAACTAGGTGCTGATACAGTACAAAAAAACAAACTAAATTAACCAAACTTGCCTGATGTTGAGGCAATCAAGAAAGCTGCATAAGTGAATATATAACCCACGGAAAAGTGAGCTAATCCAACCAATCTTGCTTGCACAATGGAAAGAGCCACGGGCTTATCTCTCCAGCGAATTAAATTAGCTAAAGGTGTGCGTTCATGAGCCCATGCTAAAGTCTCAATTAATTCCTGCCAATACCCCCGCCAGGAAATTAAGAACATAAATCCAGTAGCCCAAACAAGATGTCCAAATAAGAACATCCACGCCCATACCGATAAACTATTCATCCCAAAAGGATTATATCCATTGATAAGTTGTGAAGAGTTTAACCATAGGTAATCTCTTAACCATCCCATCAAATAAGTGGAGGATTCATTAAATTGTGAAACGTTGCCCTGCCATAATGTGATATGTTTCCAATGCCAATAAAAAGTAACCCACCCAATGGTATTTAACATCCAGAAAACTGCCAAATAAAATGCGTCCCAAGCAGAAATATCACAAGTACCGCCGCGCCCTGGGCCGTCACAAGGAAAACTATATCCAAAATCCTTTTTATCTGGCATTAATTTGGAACCGCGTGCATCTAAAGCGCCCTTTACTAAAATCAATGTAGTTGTATGCAAACCTAGAGCAATAGCATGATGAACCAAGAAATCCCCAGGTCCTATTGTTAAGAAAAGCGAATTACTATTCTCATTAACAGCATTCAACCATCCGGGCAACCATAGGCTTCGACCCGCATTGAAAGCGGGGCCATTCGTTGAAGATAAGAGTATATCGAACCCATATGTCGTCTTGCCATGAGCAGATTGTATCCATTGGGCAAATATAGGTTCGATCAAGATTTGCTTTTCTGGAGTACCAAAAGCAAGCATGACGTCGTTATGAACATAAAGGCCCAAGGTATGGAATCCTAGAAAGAGGCTAGCCCAACTTAAATGAGATATGATAGCTTCTTTATGGTCTAACATTCTTGCCAATACATTATCCTCATTCTGTTCCGGATTGTAATCCCTAATGAAAAAAATAGCTCCATGAGCAAAAGCCCCTGTCATGATGAACCCTGCAATATATTGGTGATGAGTATATAAAGCAGCTTGAGTAGTAAAGTCTTGTGCTATGAATGCATAAGGAGGTAAAGAGTACATATGTTGAGCTACTAAGGAAGTAATAACCCCTAAAGAAGCTAGAGCAAGACCTAACTGAAAATGAATCGAATTGTTGATTGTGTCATAAAGGCCCTTATGCCCACGCCCTAATCGACCCCCCGGAGGAGTATGCGCTTCTAAAAGATCTTTAATACTGTGCCCAATTCCGAAGTTAGTTCGATACATGTGACCGGCAATGAGAAAAATAAATGCAATAGCTAAATGATGGTGAGCCATATCGGTCAGCCACAAACTTTGTGTTTGTGGATGGAATCCCCCAAGAAGAGTTAGAATGGCAGTTCCCGCTCCTTGAGCGGTACCAAATAAATGATTACTCGAATCAGGGTTTTGGGCATAAAGATTCCATTGACCCGTCAAAAGGGGTCCCAACCCCTGGGGATAGGGTAATACATCTAAGAAATTATTCCATCGAACGTACTCCCCCCTGGATGCGGGAATAGCAACATGAACTAAATGTCCTGTCCAAGCCAAAGAACTTACCCCGAAAAGTCCTGACAAATGATGATTGAGACGAGATTCCGCGTTTTTGAACCACGAAAGGCTTGGTTTCCATTTGGGTTGTAGATGTAACCAACCCGCTATTAAGGACAGCGTAGAAAGAAATAATAGAAAAAGAGCTCCAGTATAAAGATCCTCATTGGTGCGTAATCCTATTGTATACCACCACTGATAAACTCCAGAATAAGCAATATTCACTGGACCAGCAGCACCTCCTCGAGTAAAGGCTTCCACAGCGGGTTGACCAAAATGAGGATCCCAAATCGCATGAGCAATAGGTCTTACGTGTAAAGGATCCTGTATCCATGATTCAAAATTTCCTTGCCAAGCTACATGAAACAGATTTCCGGACGTCCATAGAAAGATTATTGCTAATTGCCCAAAGTGAGAAGCAAAAATGTTCTGATAAAGACGTTCTTCAGTAATATCATCATGACTTTCGAAATCATGTGCGGTAGCAATACCAAACCAAATACGACGAGTAGTGGGGTCCTGAGCTAAGCCTTGGCTAAACCTGGGAAATCTTAATTCCATAATGCCTTTCAAATCCTCCTAGCCACTATCCTACTGCAATAATTCTCGCTAAGAAGAATGCCCATGTCGTGGCAATTCCACCCAGAAGGTAATGGGTTACTCCTACAGCGCGTCCTTGTATAATGCTCAAGGCTCTAGGCTGAGTAGCAGGAGCAACTTTTAATTTGTTATGAGCCCAAACGATAGATTCAATGAGTTCTTGCCAATAACCACGGCCGCTGAATAAAAACATTAAACTGAAGGCCCAGACAAAATGAGCACCTAAGAAAAAAAGACCATATGCAGATAATGAAGAACCATAAGACTGAATGACTTGCGATGCCTGTGCCCACAAGAAATCTCGAAGCCACCCATTAATCGTAATGGAACTCTGTGCAAAGTTTCCCCCTGTAATATGAGTTACCACCCCTTGATCACTTATAGTACCCCAAACATCCGACTGCATTTTCCAACTGAAATGGAAAATGACTACCGAAATTGCATTGTACATCCAGAATAAACCTAAGAAAACATGATCCCAGGCGGATACTTGACATGTTCCCCCTCGGCCAGGCCCATCGCAAGGAAAGCGAAAACCTAGATTTGCTTTATCGGGTATCAAACGGGAACTCCGAGCAAATAAAACACCTTTCAAAAGTATTAATACAGTCACATGTATGGTAAATGCATGAATGTGATGGACTAAAAAATCTGCGGTTCCTAATGGAATAGGTAACAAAGCCACTTTGCCACCTACTGCTACTAACTCGCCGCCTCCCCACGTTAAGCTAGTACTTGTTGTTGCACCAGGAGCTGTTACGCCAGGCGCAGTAGCATGGATATTTTGTACCCATTGAGCAAAGATAGGTTGTAATTGTATGGCAGTATCCGAAAACATATCTTGTGGACGGCCTAAAGCACTCATGGTATCATTATGAATGTACAAGCCAAAACTGTGAAAACCTAGAAATATACATACCCAGTTAAGGTGGGATATGATTGCATCGCGGTGTCTAAGGACGCGATCTAATAGATCGTTGTATCGAGTAGTTGGATCATAGTCTCTTACCATAAAAATTGCTGCATGTGCAGCAGCACCGACTATTAGAAATCCGCCAATCCACATGTGGTGTGTGAACAAGGAAAGTTGTGTACCATAGTCAGTAGCTAGGTATGGATAGGGAGGCATAGAATACATATGATGAGCTACAACAATGGTTGTAGAGCCTAGCATAGCTAGGTTAAGAGATAATTGAGCATGCCATGACGTTGTTAAGATTTCATAAAGACCCTTATGGCCTTGTCCTGTAAATGGGCCCTTGTGAGCCTCCAAAATATCTTTAAGTCCATGGCCAATACCCCAATTGGTCCTATACATATGACCTGCGATTAGGAAAAGAATAGCAATAGCTAAATGATGGTGCGCAATATCGGTCAGCCAGAGACCACCGGTTACTGGATCTAGTCCTCCGCGAAAAGTCAGAAATTCTGCGTATTTGGACCAATTTAAAGTGAAAAAAGGGGTTGCTCCTTCGGCAAAACTAGGATAAAGTTGAGCCAAAAGGTCCCGATTCAAGATAAATTCATGAGGAAGTGGTATCTCTTTAGGATCCACCCCAGCGTCAAGAAATTGGTTAATTGGTAAAGATACATGAATTTGGTGCCCCGCCCAAGAAAGAGACCCAAGTCCTAATAATCCCGCTAAGTGGTGATTCAACATGGATTCTACATCTTGGAACCAGGCCAATTTGGGAGCGGCTTTGTGATAATGGAACCAACCAGCAAAAAGCATTAACGCTGCAAAAATCAATGCACCAATTGCAGTACAATAGAGTTGTAATTCACTAGTTATTCCAGATGCTCGCCAAAGCTGAAAAAAACCAGAGGTTATTTGGATTCCTCGGAAACCCCCGCCTACATCACCATTCAATATTTCTTGCCCTACTATAGGCCAAACTACCTGAGCACTGGGTCCAATGTGAGTAGGATCACTTAGCCATGCTTCATAATTGGAAAAACGGGCGCCATGAAAGTACATGCCACTCAACCAAAGAAAGATAATGGAAAGTTGCCCGAAATGAGCACTAAAGACTTTTCGAGAAATCTCCTCCAAATCACCAGTATGACTATCGAAATCGTGAGCATCAGCATGTAGGTTCCAGATCCAAGTGGTAGTATCAGGGCCCTTAGCTAGTGTTCTTGAGAAATGGCCGGGTCTGGCCCATTCCTCAAAAGATGTTTTTACAGGATCCCTATCCACAACAATTTTTACTTCTGGTTCCGGCGAACGAATAATCATTAAGTCCTCCTCTTTCCGGACAAGACATACAAAGAGACCCGCCAACTGTCTTTTTAGTGAATCTTTGAAAGATATATATTTTGAAAGATAGATTTTGAAAGATAGATTTTGAAAGATAGATATTGTGATTAGTTCTTTTCTTTACTATCTACCATCCTTCTATTTTTTTTTTAGTTATTCACTGGAGCAATTATATATTGAAGTCAATCCGAGGCAAGTGTTCGGGTCTATTATGACATAAAGATTAGGTGCCTAACGGACATTGTTTATCTTGAAAAACAAATATTTCTCGACGTAAGAAAAAAATCTTTTTTATTTTTAATTTAAGAAACTAGTGTATTTTTTTTGAGGGCATAAGCTCCTATCTATATCTACTTTCCTTGAGCATAATATAGGGTTTTTTATTTGATTCTAAATTCCAAGATAACTCATTAGAATTATTAATAAGATGGTCCTAATATATTAGCAATATTTAGATTGCCCCCTCTTTTTATTCACTTTATTACTTCTATTCTAGACCCTATCCCTATGGTTTATTCTTATGAAATATCATATAAAATAGAAGGTATAAGAAATGGATATAATGAAATTCTTGATTCGATCTTACGACCTAATTTATTTGATTAATGGATCAACAACCAAACCACCCATTTTATGAAAAAGAAGGAGCATGGTCTTATTCAAATTCAAAGCGCTTCGTAATCTTCAACCAGTTCTGTGCTTCAATATAATTTCCCGGAGTAAGCGCTATAGCTTGTTTCCAATATTCAGCAGCTTGATCAAACCAAGCTTCCGCAATTTCCGAATCACCCTGTAGAATGGCCTGTTCTCCTCGGTCGGAATAGGAAGTTCCTTCCCTTAGAACCGTACTTGAGAGTTTCCTACCTCATACGGCTCAGAAATTGCTATCTGAATTTCCCCTATCTTAACTGAATTCGATTTATCAAAAATCGATCCAATTTGTTCTTGGGTTAAGCAGAAGAAATTAATTACCTAAGTTTCAAACCCTAATTTTTATCAATAATCAGTTTGATCTTTTTTCCCACCTTCAGAAGAATGAAGCATAGATAGATATAGAGCCTTCGTTCAAATTTTCTGAGAGGTAACTATCCCGGTTTCATATATGAAATCTCTATAGAATCCTTGAAAAAGACTTTTTTCCATAAGAAAGAAAAAAGAACTTACTATCTTTGGGATCTGATACTACACCGCTGCTTAATCCCTTAGTGGATCGGCTCTATTACATAAGCGGATTCCTAAATTTTGCCCCATATCATGGGATAAGTAAGCAGTTTTTTTTAGTTGTATCGACCCAGTCGCTCACTAATTGATCTTTACGGTGCTTTCTCTATCAATTTGAGAAACTTTATCCATAGAGTAGTAGTATAGGCCATACTTTCTTCGTTTTTTGATTCTCGTGAAGTGTCCTTCCTTCCTACAGCTGATAGGGAAAAATCGTTGTTTTTACGATCCCTATGTAGAAAGCCCTTTTTTTCTAGTATTTACTAGAAAATTTGATCCTCTCTTTTTTTTTTTTCTTTCTATAGTGGAGATAGTCGCACGTAATGACAGATCACGGCCATATTATTAAAAGCTTGCGGTAAGAAGGGGTTTCGTTCTAGTGCCCGGAAATAATATTCCAAAGCCTTTGTATGCTCTCCATTGCTTGTGTGTATAAGGCCTATGTTATAGAGTATATAACTTCGATCATAGGGATCGATTTCTAGTCGCGTAGCTTCATAATAATTTTGCAAAGCTTCCGCATAATTTCCTTCGGATTGAGCCAACATCCGTTACGGTCGTTCATTCTATTCAAAAAATCTCCGTTCCAAAACCGTACATGAGGTTTTCATCTCATACGGCTCCTCCCTTCTGTACATAATAGTACTAAGCGAAATAATCTATAGAATCAAAATAGAATTAGTCCCGTCTCATTATGAACCGAAAGGGGCTGGTATTTTTCCAAGAAATCTCTAGCCAACCTTCCCACAAGAGGTTTTTCTTAACACCAATGAATTCTATTAATGCTAGAGGAAAACGATAGCTCCAATAATTTCTTTGTTCTCAACGCCTCCTATTTAGAGGAATTAGCTACTTCAACGATCTTTGATGGTTATAGGGGTATCCAAAGTACAAACCTGATGGTTGTTTGTTATCCCAACCATTCTTCCCAGCCCTGATACCGATCAGGAAAGGGGTAATTTCTAACAAAGTTTTTCTCTTGTTGATTCCTATTTCTAGGTGTAGTGCTTTTCTCCCCTATGCTGCCTACGGATACTAATAGAGTAGGATTGGCCTGTAATCCATACCATACCATATCCTGTAGGTGTAACCTTTCGCTCAATACTCAAATCTACAATTGAAGTATCTGAAGCCGCATCAATCGAGGATACACGACGGAAGGAATTGTTAGTTCGCCTCACCTTCCCGAAGCGTGGGTTTGTTTGCTTTACAAATTTGGTTCTCTCTATGCCAACCCCCCTCTCTTTTTCGTAAGACTGAGGTATAGGTAGGGCTAAAAAAAAGCAAAAAAAAGAGTCAAATCGCACCATCTCTATAATAAGTAAATGCCTTTTTTTCTCCTGAGGTTGTCGGAATTATTCGCAATAAAATATTGGCTACAATTGAGGAGGTCTTATCAATGAAATTTCCATTTCCACGGGATCTAGGCATAATTCCCAACCCATTCTATATAGAATTGTTTTCATTCCTTCACAAAATAACATAAAAACAAACACATTCGATTCTTATAATTATAAATAGATTGATCCATATGCTCTACTCTAAATCCATATGCTTTAAATGGATAAGAGAGATATGGATTTTCCGCTCAGCTCAAATTGTATCCTTTTCCTTCTGCTTGGACACGAAGAGATATGAAATATTTGACTAAGACTGGATTTCATTCCACTTTCCTATTTCTGAACAACAACTTATGTTATCAACTATTTCGTGTTTTCAAAGTTATTAATTGTCTCATACCCTATTTTTGATTTCGATAGTATGGTGTAGCGTATCTTATGCAAACGGAATTCTAAGGTTTCTTTATTTTATTATGCAATAAGAAGAATTCTTCCATTTTCTTTTTCTTTAGTTGCGGGAAAACCCAAATTAAAACTTTTATTTTATAGCGAGCGCAATTTCTAGTAAAAAATCCTGTATCCTTCCACTTAGATCAAAAGGAATTTTTCCAATAGAACTATGGAACCCCCGAGTGGTTGCGGTTGTACCTGTACTGCAGGAATAAGAAAACTCGCTATTCACTCAGTTTATTTTCCATAATAAGTTATGTAGGAGAGATGGCCGAGCGGTTCAAGGCGTAGCATTGGAACTGCTATGTAGACTTTTGTTTACCGAGGGTTCGAATCCCTCTCTTTCCGTTTTTCTTAATTCATCAACGTTAAGGATCACAATGTATCAAATCAAATAACAATTTTTTCCAGCAATAATATAATATCTTATATTATCTTATTTTGATTTAATAGAAATTAGAAATTCTCTATAGCAAATTACTGTGGTATGTAAAATACACATAGAGGAAAAAAGAAAAAAGGATCCTAATCCTAGGGTTAATCAATTTTAGCTAGTTGATGGGAAAATACAAATTAATGGTAATGGTCTTAGGGCGATTTAGTTCGGGGAAAGGGGAAGGGGAAGAAAATTCTATGAACCTTTCCTTTTTTCGTTAAGTTCAAGTCTGACGAGAGTAATATTCTACAACTAACAACTCATTTATTTTGAGACCGACCCACTTCCTATCTAGGATTTTATTTACTAGTCCTTTATATTCCAACGTGTCAATCGCCAAATGCTTTGGCAATTTCCCCGGGTCCGATGAAGCAATATAATTTTGAACCAGACCTTTTGATCTTTGGTTATCTTTCGTAGTAATAATATCTCGGGGTTTGCAACGAAAACTTGGTATATTGACTATACGACCATTAACTAAAATATGTCTATGGTTGACTAATTGGCGGGCCCCAGGAATGGTTGAAGCCATACCCAATCGAAAAAGGATATTATCCAAACGCATTTCAAGTAATTGTAGTAAAACCTGGCCTGTTGACCTTTTTGCTTTTCCAGCGATATGTACATATCTAAGTAATTGTCGTTCTGTCAGACCATAATGAAAACGCAATTTCTGTTTTTCTTGAAGACGAATACGATATTGCTCCTTTTTCCCAGAATTGAATTTTTTTTTAAGATTACTTCCGGATTTAGGTGTTTTTCTAGTGAGTCCTGGTAAAGCTCCCAGACGGCGTATTTTTTTTAAACGAGGTCCTCGATAACGGGACATGAAGACTCCTTTTTTTATTTTATTGAAATTTCATTTTACACAATTAATTTCATTGTATTTACATTACAGAATACATCGAAATTAAAACTGAATTAAACTACAGGATAAACAGAGTAAAATCAACTAAAGTACCCCAAAAAATGGAATTTCATCAAAATCTTTTTTTTTTGTATATATATTATTTATTTTATTGTTTTGTATCTAGCAAAATTGTAAGGTAAAAAACATAAAAGATCCTGGATTCTCCATTTAATTCGGAAAAAAAGAGATTCTTGTTCGTAGAACATCGATAGAGAAAAAAAAGCCGACTATCGGATTTGAACCGATGACCCTCGCATTACAAATGCGATGCTCTAACCTCTGAGCTAAGTGGGCTTACATAACGGAAATAGTGTAACAAATAGAAATAGGTATAGTATAGGAAATCCGTAAAATCTCAGATATTAGTTATTAATCTTAGCTATTAACTAGTTCTAAATTTGAAGTTATACTTATAAAAATAAAAAAATACTAAAACTTCTTAAAGATAAAGTTAGCTTGATATGCTTAACTATAGGATATTAAAAAATAAAATTATAGAATTTATTGGTATTTTCATTCGATCATTATAGACTTTATTATTTGTTAATAATTTGAGGATTAATATTTCACTAAGGGGAACATAGAGTCAGAGTAAATAAAATTGCTAATTCTGATTAGAAAAAAAGAATAAATATCAAGCGTTATAGTATAATTTTGAATACTATAAAAAAGTAAGACGGGAGGTGGGGGAGATAAAAACTTTTGGATATATTGATTCGGATTGAATTGCAAATACATCAAGGATAGAATCAATTCAATTCTGAATTGCAATAAGCAAGCGAGGTCTCTCAAATAGAGTCGAACTGAACTGCTAGACTACGTTGAGTGATGAACTCAATGATTCAAAAAAAAAACTAAGAGATGGATGAAATTACACAAGGAATCCTGGTCTCAAAGAAGAGGGAAATGGGGATATGGCGAAATCGGTAGACGCTACGGACTTGATTGTATTGAGCCTTGGTATGGAAACCTGCTAAGTGGTAACTTCCAAATTCAGAGAAACCCTGGAATTAAAAAAGGGCAATCCTGAGCCAAATCCGTGTTTTGAGAAAACAAGGGGTTCTCGAACTAGAATACAAAGGAAAAGGATAGGTGCAGAGACTCAATGGAAGCTGTTCTAACGAATCGAGTTAATTACGTTGTGTTGTTAGTGGAATTCCTTCTAGTTCTAAATTAGAGAAAGAGGGGTTTTATACCTTATACATTTAATAAACACGTATAGATACTGACATAGCAAACGATTAATCACAGAACTCATATTATATTCTAATTATAATATAGGTTCTTTATCTTTTTTAAAAATGAAATTAGAAATGATAATGATTATGAAATAAAAAACTCATATCATAATTTTTTTTTTTCATTATTGTGAATCCACTCCAATCGAATATTGAATAATCAAATTCTTCAATTAAAATTCAAAGTTTTCGAGATCTTTAAAAAAGTGGATTAATCGGACGAGGACAAAGAGAGAGTCCCATTCTACATGTCAATACTGACAACAATGAAATTTCTAGTAAAAGGAAAATCCGTCGACTTTATAAGTTGTGAGGGTTCAAGTCCCTCTATCCCCAAATCCTCTTTTATTCCCTAACTATACTATATTATTATTATTTATCCTCTTTTTTTTTTTCTTTTTATCAATGCACTTTTTTTTCTTTTTATCAATGCAATGGGTTTAAGATTCATTAGCTTTCTCATTCTACTCTTTCACAAAGGAATGCGAAGAGAACTCAATGGATCTTATCCTATTCATTGAATAGATTTCTTTTTTATTAGAGTATCGGCAAGAAATCTTGGTTATTCACTCTATTTTTAAGTTTTATTTAAGTAAACCATGCACAATGCATAGGACTACCCCCCCCATTTTCAAATTTAAAATTTGAAATACTTTAATTAATTTTTAGTCCTTTTAATTGACATAGATACAAATACTCTACTAGGATGATGCACAAGAAAAGGTCAGGATAGCTCAGTTGGTAGAGCAGAGGACTGAAAATCCTCGTGTCACCAGTTCAAATCTGGTTCCTGGCAGAGAAAAAAAAAAAAAAGATCCACCGAATAGGTATTGATCCAAATACCTCGAGATGGATTGTGATACATATTCATTAATAATATTTATTCATCTAAGTGGATAAATCTATAATATAAATATAGAGGCACTTCTTTTTCTTTTTAAAGAAGTTTTAAAATATATCTTTTCTTTATGATAAAGAAGGGGGTGAGATTCCCCTTTATTTTTTTGCGTTTCTTAATTTTGTATTCCGCTATTCCGACGAATATTTTTTTAGTCTTGCTTATCTTTATCTTATCTTATTTTCCTAGTTGTGCTAAGTAATGTGCGCGGTACAAAGTTCCTGGTAGAGAACTTCTTTGAGTCATCCTATTTTTCTGTTCATATGAAGGAAATTAATATGCGATTTTCAAAATAGGGGAATCCAAATGAAACCCTTTTTTTGCTCAGTCTATCTGGAATGCTTTTGTATAATTAGGAATTAATTATAAATAGGTATTCCGTTTCATCTAGGAAAAGAACCTAAAAATATTCCTTGACTTGAATAAAATCTGGAGTTGTGTTGTATAAGTGAGCATGAATTTCTTATCATTCAATGAGCATCTTGTATTTCATAAAAATTGGGGGTTATATAATCCTTACGTAAGGGCCAGCCTATCCAACTTTCAGGCATTAGGATACGTTTAAGGCGCGGATGATTATCATAAGAGATTCCCACCATATCATAAGATTCGCGTTCTTGAAAATCGGCACTTCTCCAAATCCAGAAGACAGACGGAATTCTAGGATTATCCTTTTGGGCAAAGACTTTTATGCAGACTTCTTCTGGATTATCTATACCATATTGTATTCTCGTAAGATGATACACGCTAGCTAAAGATCCACCGGGTGCTACATCATAAGCACATTGGGAGCGTAAATAATTGTAACCATATACATATAAAATGACAGCAATGGAATCCCAATCCCCTGCTTTTATTTGTAAAGTCTCTATTCCTCGGTGATCAAAGCCCAAAGATCTATGAACCACCTCATGTTTGACTAGCCAATTAGATAACCAACCCTGCTGCATTGTCTTCATCTCTCCCTCTTTGTATAAATATTTCACATTTCGGATGCAAGTTTGAAAGATTGCCCTGCTTTTTATTTTTCTACACAAAAGAGCCCCTCTCCTAATTCACTAATTTGTAGGAAGGTACTGAACTTTTGGATTTGAAAAAAGTTTCAGAAGATATATCTAATGTAGATGGTGATTGATAGAGCAATTCTTGCTCATAAGTTCCTGTATGAGTACTGCGCCTAACATAAAGCTTGTGACTGGTAGTAAAACATCTATTTTTATTTTGAGATAGAGTTTGATCCTCAACTATTTCTCGCGATATCTTCTTACGAAGTTTTGTTAGGGCATCTATAACTGCCTCCGGTTTAGGTGGGCAGCCCGGCAAGTAGACATCCACAGGAATTAACTTATCAACTCCCCGAACAGTACTATAGGAATCCGTACTGAACATTCCCCCTGTAATAGTACAGGCTCCCATAGCAATGACGTATTTTGGTTCAGGCATTTGCTCGTATAATCTCACTAAAGAGGGAGCCATTTTCATTGTTACCGTACCGGCTGTTAAAATTAGGTCTGCTTGCCTAGGACTTGATCTTGGTACCAATCCATAACGATCAAAGTCGAATCGTGAGCCTATTAATGAAGCAAATTCAATGAAACAACAACTGGTACCGTATAGAAGGGGCCATAAACTGGAGAGTCTTGACCAATTCGAAAGATCATTTGGTGTAGTTGAAATAACAGAATTGGAACTTGTTTGGTCAAGTAAGGGAAACTCAATCAAATTCATAACTGTCTCAATAGAATCTTTTCCTTCTTTTTTTTTGTCTAAATATTCAGTTAAGACCATTCCAAGGCTCCTTTTCGCCATGCATAAACTAAACCAACAACTAAGATAAGCACGAAAATCAAAGCTTCGATAAAAACGGATACACCCAATACGTCGAAACTCATTGCCCAAGGGTATAGAAAGACGGTTTCCACATCAAAAACAACAAAAACGAGCGCAAACATATAATAGCGTATTCGGAATTGTACCCAAGCCCCTCCCATGGGTTCTATACCCGATTCATAACTAGAAAGCTTCTCTGGTCCTTCACTAACCGGGGCTAAAAGTCCTGAAATCGAAAATGCCAAAATAGGAATAAGGCTTGCTATTATTAGAAATGTCCAAAAAATATCATATTCGTGAAGCAGAAACATAATGTACTCCCATTAATGTGGAATAGGCGGAACTTAAATTAGTCAATTCAATTCAGCATTGTCAATTTATCCAGAACTTCTCTCTTTTCCTCGGTGAAACAAGAATCTTTTTTGTTCAAACAAAAGCGCTTAGTTTAAGTTTAGCCTTTGTTTCCTCTGTGCTGCATCTTCTTTAAAGATTCATCCAATGGAATCCCAACTCCCTTTCTTTTGGATTTCCATTCTATTTAGATATGGTGTATGTAGATCTAATTCTTATATAAAGAAAACTTTCTCGTTTCACTTTGTCTCGCTTTCTCTAGAATCTCTAGAAAAAAGAATAGCTCTATCCTTTATTTAATATTTAATAATAAAATAATAAGAGACTATTAAATAAAAATGAGAATACTACTAAATTAGAACCTAATTAAGATAGTAGGACTAATCTATGCAGTATAATTAATGAGAAGTAATACTATAAAATAAAAATAAAGAACTCTATTTCAGAACTATGAGACAGAATATTCTGTTTTCTTATTTACTCTTTACTTTATTTTTTCTATTTAAAGTTGATCAATTTACATAATGTATCTATAAACAAAGTAATAAATATACTTAAAACAAAGTAGGAATTCGCAAAATGGATAAAATCATTGCAGTTATTATAGGGAAGTCTAGAGATATCCTATTTGAAGGAGGACGGGATTCAAATCAGGGAAAGGATCCTTTCTTCTATTGATTTGATAGAAATTCGTTTTTCTTTTCCTGTCTGTATGATTTTGATTTTCGATGAATGAGCCTTTGGTAATGCTTTTATCTCTATTCTATGTCGCAGGCGCCTATCCAGTCTATAAACAAATACTAATGAGAAAATGAAAACTATACTAAACTAAAGAAAACATAGGATAGAGATCCTAAAATCTAAAAAAGGGCATATTAGGGCTATACGGATTCGAACCGTAGACCTTCTCGGTAAAACAGATCAAACGGATTATTATCGAAATGATTTGAACTGTTTCAAAGACCCAACATGCATTTTTTTGCATTGGGCTCTTTCATAAACTGATTTAAAGATCAGTTAGTCCACCATAGTTTTTCTTTACGGAAAGATAATGAGATGGCTCCCTGTGCTCTGATTGATTTTTTGTATTATGATCTATCTAGGAGCAATACCAAAGTGTTTCAAAGGAGGATTACCTTGACTTAGGTCTGCCTCCGGTCTAAATTAAATCAACCTAAGTGAAATGGAGTCTCTATCGTTCCACTGCAAGAGTTAACTATGAGACTTCATACACCTTAAAGTTCATAGAACGAAAAGAAGTTTTTTGGAGGCCCTTATCCTCATTACGCCTAGCATTTAGTGGGCTGGATATTTACCTTATCAACTAGCAAATCCATAAGGGTTCTATTTGATTAGGCACCTGAATTGGCACCTGAATCGGACTGAACCGACTGTTTGTCAGGCTACTGTTCTCCTATTCTCTCGAATCTATGAAGTAAGACATTGATTTTGCAATAAGATCGATTATGTTCATTGCATAATAAGCTCCTTTGAAAAGCATTGGCGCACGTGTAAACGAGTTGCTCTACCGAACTGAGCTATAGCCCTTATCAGAGATATCTTAACATATAGATAATTTCTTGTCAAGATGAATATTTTCTAATGCCAGAGGATACCCCTTTGATCTGTATCTGTTTAGTATTTAGTTTAGTATTTAGTATATAACAGACCAATAACAGAGCGGTATTGCTTAGAAAAGGGATTCAATATATAATCGATCGAAGTAATGGGTCTTCTCCTTTGTGGTGATAAATTGCCTACTTAACTCAGTGGTTAGAGTATTGCTTTCATACGGCGGGAGTCATTGGTTCAAATCCAATAGTAGGTAAGTAGGTAGAAAAATTACTAGATAGCATTGGACTTACTTCGCTTCGCTATCTAATAACTTTTTCTACCCCTCTTCCCTTTTTCTTTGTATCAACTATAAACCACTGGATTGTCTTCAATTGGATGGGGGAATCCAATTGACAGCCTCGATTCGTATCCTAGCTCGTCTGAGAGCGAGCTTCGCTTCAACCAAATCTTTCGTACCCTCAGCTTTACTCAAGTTAGCTTCGGCTATTTCAAGTGCCTTTTGAGCTTCTTCCGGATCAATATCACTACCCAGTTCCGCATCATTTCCTAAAATGATGATCTCATTATTAACTATTCTCGCAAAACCGCTCCACAGAATCGCTGTTAACCATTGGTCGTTGAGGAGGCGTATTCTCAAAGGACCCATATCTACTGCTGTGTTAATGGGGGCGTGGTTTGGTAATACGCCAATTTGGCCACTATTAGTGGATAAAATGATTTCTTTCACTTCACAATCCCAAATAATTCGCTTAGGAGTCAGTACATAAAGATTTAATTTCATTTCTTCGATTTGTTCTCCTCTTCTAAGGTTATAGCTTTCGTGCTAGCTTCATCGATGTTACCCACCAAATAAAAAGCCTGTTCAGGTAGGCCGTCTAATTCTCCGGAAAGGATTAGTTGAAATCCCCTAATAGTTTCCGCAAGAGCAACATACTTTCCTGGAGAACCAGTAAAAACTTCTGCCACAAAGAACGGTTGTGATAAGAAACGCTCAATTTTTCTTGCTCTTGCTACAGTTAAACGATCCTCTTCCGATAATTCATCCAAGCCAAGAATTGCGATAATGTCCTGAAGTTCTTTGTAACGTTGTAAAGTTTCCTTAACTCTTTGCGCAGTTTCATAATGTTCGTTGCCAACGATCCGAGGCTGTAACATAGTCGAGGTTGAATCTAAAGGATCTACTGCTGGATAAATACCCTTGAAGCTAATCCTCTGGAAAGTACGGTAGTAGCATCCAAATGTGCAAATGTTGTGGCAGGGGCAGGGTCGGTCAAATCGTCTGCAGGTACATAAACTGCTTGAATCGAAGTTATAGATCCCTTTTTAGTAGAAGCAATTCTTTCTTGCAAAGAACCCATTTCTGTACTAAGAGTAGGTTGATAACCCACTGCGGAGGGCATTCTCCCTAATAAAGCGGATACCTCTGATCCTGCTTGAACAAAACGAAAGATATTATCGATAAATAAAAGCACGTCTTGCTTATTAACATCTCGGAAATATTCCGCCATAGTTAGGGCAGTTAAACCAACTCTCATACGAGCTCCCGGTGGTTCATTCATTTGGCCATAGACTAGAGCTACCTTTGATTCCTCAATATTTTTTTCATTAATTACTCCGGATTCCTTCATTTCCATATAAAGATCATTTCCTTCACGAGTCCGTTCCCCTACTCCACCGAATACGGATACGCCCCCATGAGCTTTAGCAATGTTATTGATTAATTCCATGATCAGTACTGTTTTACCTACTCCAGCCCCCCCAAATAGTCCTATTTTTCCTCCACGTCGATAAGGAGCTAAAAGATCGACGACCTTAATACCTGTTTCAAAGATGGATAATTTCGTATCTAACTCGATAAAGGCAGGCGCAGATCTATGAATAGGGAACGTTGCACTACTATCTACAGGACCCAAATTGTCAACAGGCTCCCCAAGAACGTTGAAAATTCGTCCGAGAGTAGCTCCACCGACCGGAACACTGAGAGGAGCTCCCGTGTCAATCACTTCCATTCCTCTCATCAACCCGTCCGTAGCACTCATAGCTACAGCTCTAACTCGATTATTTCCTAATAATTGTTGTACCTCACAAGTCACATTAATTTGCTTATCGGCAGTGTCTCTACTCTGGACTACCAAAGCGTTATAAATATAAGGTAACTTGCCTGGGGGAAAAGTGACATCCAGCACGGGTCCAATAATTTGATCGATACGACCTGTACTTTTTTCTTCAATTGTGGAAACCCCGGGAGGAGAAGTAGTAGGATTGGTTCTCATAATTATCACATAATTAAAAAAAAGGAATTTGTCGAAATTTTTCTTTTTTTATTGTTGAATAATGCCAAATCAAATCAAAAAAAATCCAAAAGTAAAAAGGAAATGAATTAGTTAATTCAATAAGAGAGAAAAGGGGACCAGGACTTGATTTCGTTGCCCAAGCGAATCCCATTCAATCGTTTACTCATGGAATGAGTCCATTGGAAAGTTCAATCAATCTTTTTTTTCATATACATTTTGCCTTTTGTGGAGGATCTGTGCCTACTCTACTTTCCTATCTAGGACTTCGATATACAAAATATATACTACTGTGAAGCATAGATTGCTGTCAACAAAGAATTTTATTAGTATTTAGTTAGGTATTTGCATTCAAAATAAGAAAAGAGAACTATTAAGAACTTGTAAAATAAGGATTAGGAATTAATTTGGGTTGCGCTATATCTATCAAAGAGTATACAATAATTATGGATTTGGTAAATCAAATCCATGGTTTAATAACGAACCGTGTTAACTTACCATAACAACAACTCAATTCCTATCGAATTCCTATATTGGAATTCCTATAGGATAGAACATACACAGGGTGTACGCATTATATATGAATGAAACATATTCATTAACCTAAGCATGCCCTCAATTTTCTTTAATGAGTTGATATTATATTAATTGAATATCCTTTTTGTTTTACGAGATTTTTGCTAAAGTTTCATTTACGCCTAATTAACATCGAGTAGACCCTGTTATTGTGAGAATTCTTAATTCAAGAGTTATAGGGAGGGACTTATGTCACCACAAACAGAAACTAAAGCAGGTGTTGGATTTCAAGCTGGTGTTAAAGATTATAAATTGACTTACTACACCCCAGAGTATGAAACTAAGGATACTGATATCTTGGCAGCATTCCGAGTAAGTCCTCAGCCTGGGGTTCCGCCCGAAGAAGCAGGGGCTGCAGTAGCTGCCGAATCTTCTACTGGTACATGGACAACTGTTTGGACTGATGGACTTACCAGTCTTGATCGTTACAAAGGACGATGCTATCACATCGAGCCTGTTGCTGGGGAAGACAACCAATGGATCTGTTATGTAGCTTATCCATTAGACCTATTTGAAGAGGGTTCCGTTACTAACATGTTTACTTCCATTGTAGGTAACGTATTTGGTTTCAAAGCCCTACGTGCTCTACGTTTGGAGGATCTACGAATTCCCCCTACTTATTCAAAAACTTTCCAAGGCCCGCCTCATGGTATCCAAGTTGAAAGAGATAAGTTGAACAAGTACGGTCGTCCTTTATTGGGATGTACTATTAAACCAAAATTGGGATTATCCGCAAAAAATTATGGTAGAGCGTGTTATGAGTGTCTACGTGGTGGACTTGATTTTACCAAAGATGATGAAAACGTAAACTCACAACCATTTATGCGCTGGAGAGACCGTTTTGTCTTTTGTGCCGAAGCTATTTATAAATCACAGGCCGAAACCGGTGAAATCAAGGGGCATTACTTGAATGCGACTGCGGGTACATGTGAAGAAATGATTAAGAGAGCTGTATTTGCAAGAGAATTAGGGGTTCCTATTGTAATGCATGACTACTTAACTGGGGGATTCACCGCAAATACTACTTTGGCTCATTATTGCCGCGACAATGGCCTACTTCTTCACATTCACCGTGCAATGCATGCAGTTATTGATAGACAGAAAAATCATGGTATGCATTTCCGTGTATTAGCTAAAGCATTGCGTATGTCTGGGGGAGATCATATCCACTCCGGTACAGTAGTAGGTAAGTTAGAAGGGGAACGCGAAATGACTTTAGGTTTTGTTGATTTATTGCGCGATGATTTTATTGAAAAAGATCGTGCTCGCGGTATCTTTTTCACTCAGGACTGGGTATCCATGCCAGGTGTTATACCGGTAGCTTCAGGTGGTATTCATGTTTGGCATATGCCAGCTCTGACCGAAATCTTTGGGGACGATTCTGTATTACAATTTGGTGGAGGAACTTTAGGACATCCTTGGGGAAATGCACCTGGTGCAGCAGCTAATCGAGTGGCTTTAGAAGCCTGTGTACAAGCTCGTAACGAAGGGCGCGATCTTGCTCGCGAAGGTAATGAAATTATCCGAGCAGCTTGCAAATGGAGTCCTGAACTAGCCGCAGCTTGTGAAGTATGGAAGGCGATCAAATTCGAGTTCGAGCCGGTAGATACTATTGATTAACTAGATAAAACTAAAGATAAAGAAGGTATAAATAAAAAAGAAACGAAATAAAAAGAGAAAAAAATCAGTTATGAAATGCAGTAATTCTTCTTTATTCTTCTAATTGATTGCAATTAAACTCGGCTCAATCTTTTTTAGAAAAAAAAGATTGAGCCGAATAAAAATAGATCATGATATGATCATGAGACTTGACAAATTGAGATTCGTCTATTCTATATATCTAGAATATATATATTAAGGTATAATACAATAAAGAAATACAAATAAAATAATAAAATAATAAAATATAGTATTATCATATGATAATGATAATGGAATCAAATACGCAGTATTTACAGAAAAAAGTCTTCGTTTATTGGGAAAGAATCAATATACTTTTAATGTCGAATCGGGATTCACTAAGACAGAAATAAAGCATTGGGTCGAACTCTTCTTTGGTGTTAAGGTGGTAGCTGTGAATAGCCATCGACTACCTGGAAAAGGTAGAAGAATAGGACCTATTCTGGGCCATACAATGCATTACAGACGTATGATCATTACCCTTCAACCGGGTTATTCTATTCCACTTCTAGATAGAGAAAAAAACTAAAGGAGAATGAATGAAAAAAGACATAGTTTGGAAGTTAGACCTTTTTATAGGACTCTCTTTCAATTTCAAAAAAGAGGACGTTTGAAACTTTTAACAGGCGTAATCGTGAGTCAACAAGTGACTCGAACTGTGTGTAAAAAAAGAAGCATTTTTTTTTTTTCAAAATGCTAGAACTAGATAAGGAAGTTTTCTATAACCTTGAGAAAAAGGATAAAAAGGTAGTTTTTTTTTAGTTTATGACTCCGATCAAGAGCGAGAAATCCTTGATTTGGGATTGGACATAGAACCTGGACCCATCGTAGAGACGTTTAGTTCAAAAGAAAGGATCGTATCCTGATGGTAAGAATTATACTTTCGTGGAAATACAGCGCTATAGACTTCAATGCGGTAGAGTAGACGTTTTGTTTCTAATTTTTCTGGACCAAACCTCCGCTCCGACCCAACGATACAATGAATTTTTTCTGTTCATATTCATAAATAAAAAAGATTCGGAATCGCAATGCTACTATATGCGTCCAGAGGAGTATTTGGAATAATATTCTTCTATAATCCATTATTGCGGGGGGTCTTACTAACAGGGCTTCGCTGCACGGGACAGGTCTTCGTCGAAAAGCTAACTCCACCCGGCATTTTCATACCCTTTCTTTGGGTGGTATATCGCCTTTTAAAGTCTAAGAGGGTAGTAGGGGATCTATAGTAGGTAAGATAATTTGCCCTTTGATTTTGATTGAATATACTATTTTTCCGCCTTTACCACGCATTATTGTATGCGCTTCTAGAGAAGTATGTATGCAGGAAGTAAATTCTAACCGCTTTCTTTTGAATCCAATTTCAAATTAGATTAGAAAGATAGAAAGGCCATGAGGATGGGAAAATCAAAATAAAATCTTTTTAATTAGTTCTCCTTTTTTGGAATTTTCTTATTATCCTTTCATTTTTTTTACAGAATATTTTTCAAACTAAAAATAAAAAATACAATACAATAGTCAATATTCCTTATAATAGATATACTTAATTATATCATAAGAATCTTAAGATATTTTTCGACTAGATAGAAATAGTAAATTTGAATTGAGACACCTATTCCATGACGGATTTAAACTTACCTTCTATTTTCGTGCCTTTAGTAGGCTTAGTATTTCCGGCAATTGCAATGACTTCTTTATTTCTTTATGTGCAAAAAAATAAGATTGTCTAGTATTTTTTAGTGTAAGTAATATAATATGGTAGGGTATGTGGCTTTTTCTACACACACTTTCTACACACAAATGAAAAACGGTTATGGATGCGGATATAGGCTACGAGCATAAATGCATGAATATGCAGAGCCAGGTATAGCGAGTTTTATTTTATTTATTTTAATTGAATCAACGAATATTTTTTGAATAGAAAGTCAATGTATCTAACCTATTATTTCACAGGAGTACTAGTTGCTGAAGGCGATTTCAGAATCAAAAAAAGTAAAGTCAAAATTATTTAGCTTATTCTCTCAATTTCAATCGACCGCTGCTGGATTTAGTATATCTAATATGAATTGGCGATCAGAACACATATGGGTAGAACTTCTAAAAGGTTCTCGAAAAAGGGGTAATTTTTTCTGGGCCTGTATTCTTTTTCTAGGTTCACTAGGATTCTTATCGGTTGGGATTTCCAGTTATCTTGGTAAGAATATTATATCTATACTTCCATCTCAAGAAATTCTTTTTTTTCCGCAGGGGGTCGTGATGTCTTTCTACGGAATCGCAGGCCTATTCATTAGCTCCTACTTGTGGTGTACTATTTTGTGGAATGTAGGTAGTGGTTATGACCGATTCGATAGAAAAGAGGGAATAGTGTGCATTTTTCGTTGGGGATTCCCTGGAATAAAACGTCGCGTCTTCCTTCGATTCCTTATGCGGGATATCCAATCAATTAGAATTCAGGTTAAAGAGGGTCTTTATCCTCGTCGTATTCTTTATATGGAAATCCGGGGCCAGGGGATCATTCCCTTGACTCGTACTGATGATAAATTTTTTACTCCACGAGAAATTGAACAAAAAGCTGCCGAATTGGCCTATTTCTTGCGCGTACCAATTGAAGTATTTTGAGGTATCTTTTTTGAACTGAGTTGAATGAAGAAAAGAAGAATTGGAAGAAGAAAAGTTTTCTCAACACAGGGAGGAAGTCCCTTCTAAATTGGATTTGTTATTGTAAGGGGATTTTTAAGTATTTATCTAAAGGAAGGAACAAACGAGGATAAGAGAAATTTGCTTTTAATTTTTTTTTATCCAAGTTAGATATATCGCATACTATTCTTCCTTTTTCATCCGAAAGGGCTTTTTTTTTATTCTATTTCACTATTTCATTCCATCTAGATCTAAGAAAGAACCCAATGCACTGAAATTCCACTAATAACTAATATACAAAAAAGAAGAATAGATACAGGGTATCAAACCTATAGAGTTTTTGCTTCAAAGAAATAGAAATATCATGAAATAGAAATATCATCATATAGAGTCAGGGAATGGAATAGAGTCAGCGAATGAAGCATATTCATTAACAACTCCATTTACAGATCAAAAATGAAAAAAAAGAAAGCATTGCCTTCTTTACTATATCTTGTATTTATCGTACTTTTGCCTTGGGGGGTCTCTTCCTCATTTAACAAATGTCTGGAACTTTGGATTAAGAATTGGTGGAATACCAGGCAATCCGAAACTCTCTTAACTGATATTCAAGAGAAAAGGATTCTAGAAAGATTCATAGAATTAGAAGAACTTTCTCTCTTGGACGAGATGATAAAAGGGAAACTAAAGACACATGTACAAAAACCTCCTACAGGAATACACAAGGAAATAATACAATGGGTCAAAATAAATAATGAGGATCATCTCCATACCATTTTGCATTTCTCGACAAATATAATCTGTTTGGCTATTCTAAGTGGTTCTTTTTTTCTGGGTAAAGAGGAACTTGTCATTTTGAATTCTTGGGTTCAGGAATTCTTCTATAATTTAAATGACTCAATAAAAGCTTTTTTTATTCTTTTAGTTACTGATTTTTTTGTTGGATTTCACTCCACCCGTGGTTGGGAACTAGTAATTCGTTGGGTCTACAACGATTTTGGATGGGCTCCTAACGAGCTTATTTTCACTATTTTTGTTTGTAGTTTTCCAGTAATTCTAGATACATGTTTGAAATTTTGGGTCTTTTTTTGTTTAAATCGTCTATCTCCTTCGCTTGTAGTCATTTATCATTCAATTAGTGAAGCATAAATTCATTTGATCTCCCGATATTAATATTAATCAAATTAGCAAGCATCTTTTTTTAGAAAGAAAGCCCTTTTCCATTTTAGCAAAATTCTTTCTATTTATACCTACTTTAAGGTATTCATCATTGCAGTACAACTGTTGCAGTAGAATGACAACAGATTCGTGTATAGGGAACTAGATTAGCTTAGCTACCTATCTAATTTATTGTAGAAATTCTGGGATCTGCGATTGGACATGGAAAATAGAAATACTTTTTCTTGGGTAAAGGAACAGATAACTCGATCGATTTCTGTATCGATCATGATATACGTAATAACTCGGACATCTATTTCAAATGCATATCCCATTTTTGCGCAGCAGGGTTATGAAAACCCACGAGAAGCAACTGGACGAATTGTATGTGCCAATTGCCATTTAGCTAGCAAGCCCGTCGATATTGAAGTTCCCCAAGCTGTGCTTCCCGATACTGTATTTGAAGCAGTTCTTCGAATTCCTTATGATATGCAATTGAAACAAGTTCTTGCTAATGGAAAAAAGGGAGGGTTGAATGTAGGTGCTGTTCTTATTTTGCCCGAGGGATTCGAATTAGCGCCGCCCGATCGTATTTCCCCTGAGTTAAAAGAAAAGATAGGAAATCTTGCTTTTCAGAGTTATCGTCCCGATAAAAAAAACATTCTTGTGATAGGCCCTGTTCCCGGTAAGAAATATAGTGAAATTGTCTTTCCCATTCTTTCCCCTGATCCTGCTACGAAGAAAGATGCTCATTTCTTAAAATATCCCATATATGTAGGGGGAAACCGAGGAAGAGGACAGATCTATCCTGATGGTAGCAAGAGTAACAATACAGTCTATAATGCTACGTCAACAGGTATAGTAAGAAAAATACTACGTAAAGAAAAGGGGGGGTATGAAATATCCATAGTTGATGCATCAGATGGACGCCAAGTGATTGATATTATACCTCCCGGACCAGAACTTCTTGTTTCAGAGGGGGAATCCATCAAGCTTGATCAACCATTAACAAGCAATCCTAATGTGGGAGGTTTTGGTCAGGGGGACGCAGAAATCGTGCTTCAGGATCCATTACGTGTCCAAGGCCTTTTGTTCTTCTTCGCATCCGTTATTTTGGCACAAGTTTTTTTGGTTCTCAAAAAGAAACAGTTTGAAAAGGTTCAATTGTACGAAATGAATTTCTAGGTCCCGGGATTTCTTACCATCAAGTTGGTAAAAAGCCTCGATTTATTGGCAATTGCTAGAATTATCTATGATCTATTTTGGAAATCCTTTTTTTGTTTAGACTGCTTTTTGTTTATGAGATGTCTGGAATTCCTTATTTATATCCCATGCAAAAGAAGAGAATCCAAGGCAAAGGCGAGAACAATCAAATTAAAATTTCTTCTTTTTCGGAGGGATTGCAGGTCTTCTTAATCGTCTATTCGGCACAAGAAAAAGCCTTTTTCTTGTGCCGATTCTTCTTGTATCAAAATAAGAA
Organism: Triticum urartu; assembly: GCF_056163025.1. Taxonomy (NCBI): domain Eukaryota; kingdom Viridiplantae; phylum Streptophyta; class Magnoliopsida; order Poales; family Poaceae; genus Triticum; species Triticum urartu. The sequence goes on along the minus strand of NW_028260917.1, from coordinate 8,157 downwards.
TCCTTTTTCTTCCTAATTCGTCAAAGATTACTATTTCTTCTTTATTCGGGTCTGTCTCTTGGACCTCTTTTTCTTTTGCTTAGGTTTAGCCGAGGTAGTGGACAAACAGAGGGGAAGAAAATATGGCGGGGGAAAAATTTCTTGTGATTGTGAGCAAATTGCTTGGCTTGTTTAATTAAGTTCAACTTCAAATTTACAGAAATTTTGCAAAAAAAAAGTAAACTCTTCCATTGAAGGTTTTTTTATTTTTAGGCTAGTTGAATAGTTTTGATTAAGGTTTTATTAGTTTATTACTCGAAACTAAATCAAGGATTTTCAGGATACTTCCTTCGTGGAATAAGATATTGGATCCTCGAGTGATCTCTTTTTCTTGTTGCTTCATAAGAGTGAATCGAATAGATTCAATTCGCGTTATAAGAGTAAAATAAAAATTCCGCGGGTCCTTTCCGCTCTAATCAGATAAAGGGGGGTAAGGACCCGCTAAGCTCCTACTTTTTCATGTTTACAATCTGGTCCCTCCGATTACTATAGAGATGAACCCAATCCAGAATATGAACCATAAAAGAAAACACCTACTAAACCAATCACAGCAATACCAGCTACAGTACCTATCAGCCAAAGAGGAATTCTTCCAGTAGTATCGGCCATTTCCCCTACTTTCCTCCACATTTTATCAATTGGTCATGCTAGAGACAAAAACAGTCATGGGTAGTTATAAGGATGGTATCCTTCCAAATGGGATAAGAGAATTCTTATTAGTCTCTTTCTTTCTCTCAATTGAAGAAGTAATTGGAAAATAAAACAGCAAGTACAAAAATGAGTAATAAACCCCAGTATAGACTGGTACGATTCAATTCAACATTTTGTTCATTCGGGTTTGATTGTGTCATAGTTCTATAGTTGGAATTTGTTTTATCGTTGGATGAACTGCATTGCTGATATTGATCCCAAGAAAAAAACAGTAGGTACAGCTAGTCCGTGAATAGCCAGCCATCGCACTGTAAAAATAGGATAGGTTCGATCTATGGTCATTGAGGGCCTCCTAAAAGGATCTACTAAATTCATCGAGTTGTTCTAAAGAATCAAAACGGTCGGTTATTAACGGAATTCCTTGTCGGCTTTCCGTGAAATACTCGTTTGGCCTAGGACTTCCAAACACGTCATAAGCTAAACCCGTACTGACAAATAACCAACCCGCAATGAATAGGGAAGGTATAGTAATGCTATGAATAACCCAGTATCGAATACTGGTAATAATATCAGCAAAAGAACGTTCTCCCGTGCTTCCAGACATGCTGAACTCCCAAAATTTTTGTACATTCAAAAAAGGAATTGATTCCGTAAAAGATGGGATCGACCAGTAAATAGAAAATTACTGATATTTCATCCTTGTGAGATTGTCAATTTTGTACCAAAGGTGTATTTTGAGTATACCGAATTAGTATAGCTATCCTTCCTATGGCACAGCAATCTGGTTTTGCCTGGTTCCGAAACATAATTACTTTTTTATTTTTTTTTTGTCTATAGGTAAGCTATATGTTATTCAAGGCATCAATAGAAAACCCCATTTTTGTAGGTTCTACTTACTTTTCATTGGCTTCGGAATAATAGAGTAATTCGGAATAGCAGCCAAAATCTTGGGAAAATCTAAGTTAATGATCAATAGGTTTGGATAAATAATTTAGGAAGGATATTCTCATACTGACACAATACAAGGACAAGTATATGTGAAATCTATCCTTTCATAATTCGTAATTCATCCTTGTATTGTTTGTTGGATTAGGTCTAACTTTCTTGACCAAACTGCGAGCGCGGAACTTTACGAGATGAAATAGGGAAAGACAGAAGATAGAATAGAACTTAAAAGGATAATTGAAGTGACTCGTCTTCGAATCTACTTTGGTTGGAGTTCGAAAAAGGAATAAAAATAAAGTAAATTCAAGGAAGAGCTTTCTTTTTTTTTTTTTTTTAACAGCCCCTTGGCAGGTCGTGGAATGCTTTTGTTCTCCTCTTATTCCATATGGAATACAATCAGTTAAAATAAGAAGGAATAGGGGAATATTCGATCGTTCACTCCAAAAAGAGGGTCCTATTGAAAAAGAAATTATCCAAAATAGAAAGAAGTTTTTTTTTTCAAATTCAATTGTTTATTTATCTCTTATTCAAAAATTTCCCTGAAAATTGAATTTCTTTTTTTCATTCAATGGGGTTAGATGATCTAGTTCTTAATATTATTACTTTACTCAATTGACAAATTCCACAACAAATCTCTTGATTCGGAATTAGGGACTCATGTATCATCTGATGAATCCACTTTCTTTTACACTTCTGTATCTTACTCTATCTTGTTTTTTAGTATTATCTAAAATAACTGATGAATTATGAATTTTCCATAACTTAGGTAAATGCTTTACCAACATATGTAGTGTAGTAAAAAAAAATAAATGGAATTTAACTCTTTCATGCTTACTTTAACTAGTTATTTTGGTTTTCTACTGGCTGCTTTAACTATAACCCCAGCTCTATTTATTGGCTTGAACAAGATACGCCTTATTTGAATTGACTGAATAATTATAATTCAGAAAAGAAAAATCTTTCTTTGGGATTCCTGGCATTCTACGACTCTTTTCCAGACTAATTAGGAATTCTTTTCTTGGTCATTGAGATTCGTGGATAATTTAGAGTACTATTTAGGGATAGATCGTACCTCTTTTTTTATCCCCTCGAACAAATCGAAATGATTGAAGTTTTTCTATTTGGAATCGTCTTAGGCCTAATTCCTATTACTTTAGCGGGATTATTCGTGACTGCGTATTTGCAATACAGGCGTGGGGATCAGTTGGATCTTTGATTGAGTCATTTTTTTTTTTTGATTGACCTCCTCCAGACCAGAGAGGAGGTCAAATTGAAATTGGAGTTACAATTCAATTTTGTTAAGTTATTTTACTCTGCTTCGACATAAAATAGATGGAATCACGCTCTGTAGGATTTGAACCTACGACATCGGGTTTTGGAGACCCGCGTTCTACCGAACTGAACTAAGAGCGCTTTCATTCATTCAAAAAGAAAATCTTTTTCTATTCCTAATGTATCTCACGTACGTATAGTCTCCACAAATTCAAGTTATACCCACTTTACTTTAATTGATCTCGTCGCTACTGCCTATAAAGAAGAAAGAAGTAATAGGTAGGGATGACAGGATTTGAACCTGTGACATTTTGTACCCAAAACAAACGCGCTACCAAGCTGCGCTACATCCCTTTTCCAAATTAAATTGTTGTACAATGCCATTGTACACAATTCCTGTCTTCTTTTCCACATCATAATTTTCTTCTTCTTTCTTTCTCTATCTATATATAGAACCCTCGTGTCATTTCTTCTTTTTGGTCTCATATAATTAAGGAATTATATACATATAAAATCCAATATAATTTCGCCTATAAAAGAAGGATTACTTTTCCTTGGTAATATATAGGAAGAAGGGGTCATCTTTTTCTTTTTTAGGGATAGGAAAATTTCGTCGATATGGTTCATTTTATATATAGCATAACAATCTTGGGCAAGAGTTTATGATCATATATGTATTCCAACAAGGAAGGAGGATTTTCAATGCGGGATATAAAAACATATCTCTCTGTAGCACCCGTGCTAAGTACTCTATGGTTTGGTGCTTTAGCAGGTTTATTGATAGAAATTAATCGTTTATTCCCAGATGCTTTGTCATTCCCTTTTTTTTAATTCTAGTTATTGCTATGGGAGGGATAGATTTCTTCGTGATATGACAAAATTTGATCCTTTTCAATCTTTTTTTAGTATCGGAAGGAAAAAGAAAGAAAAGATGGATTGGGTTGAACCTCAGAGTCATTAAAAATTTGGTAAACCCCATTTTTGAAAATAGAAATTCAATTTAAAGGGGTACCCAAGCTAAATAAGGCCTCAGAAATCAGAGCATAGAAAAGGCGGGGCTGGCTAATTAAATGAAAGGATTTCGAACCAAAATCTTTGCTAATTCGACAAGGATTGTATTCTTTAATTATTTCTCTATTTTTTATTACTTAATTAAAGAATAAAAAAAAATTATTCTAATGAATTTTATTCTTCTTCTTCGGATTCAAAATAGAAGAATAAAAGAATAAGTAGAAGAATTAAGTTAAGTCAATCCAAAAAGAAAAGGAGGTTCATGGCCAAGGGAAAAGATGTTAGAATCAGAGTTATTTTGGAATGCATCAGTTGTGTTCGAAAAGGTGCCAATGAGGAATCGACGGGGATTTCTAGATATAGTACTCAAAAGAATCGCCACAATACACCCGGACAATTAGAATTCAAAAAATTTTGTCGTTATTGTCGCAAGCATACGACTCATCACGAAATAAAGAAATAGGAACATCGTGTGTTTGATCTTTCCAAACAACAGAAAGAGTAAGAACTTCATATTTAATATATAAAGAAAACATAGTATAGAATACAAAATACAAATCAACTCATCTGATTTCCGGTAGATATTATTTCATATGTATAGAGGGTATTCATATACTATAATATGAATCAAATAAGATATGGATCAAAGAAAAACTACTTCTTCTGGATCCTAAATTAATAAAATAAAGAAGTGAATTTTCAAATTTTCAAATTTTAAATAAGGAATAAATCATGTATACATCTAAACAACCTTTTCTTAAATCTAAGCAACCCTTTAGTAAATCCAAGCAAACTTTTAATAAATCCAAGCAACCCTTTCGTAAATCCAAGCAAACTTTTCGTAAATTCAAGCAACCTTTTCGTAAATCTAAACAACCTTTTCGTAGGCGTCCCCGGATTGGCCCGGGAGATCGAATTGATTATAGAAACATGAGTTTAATTAATAGATTTATTAGTGAACAAGGAAAAATATTATCGAGACGAATAAATAGATTAACCTTGAAACAACAACGATTAATTACTCTTGCTATAAAACAGGCTCGTATTTTATCTTTCTTACCGTTTCGTAACTATGAGAACGAAAAGCAATTTCAAGCCCAGTCAATTTCAATAATTACAGGTTCTAGACCCAGAAAAAATAGACATATTCCTCAATTAACGCAAAAGTACAATTCCAATCGAAACTTAAGAAACAACAACCAAAATTTAAGAAACAACAACCGGAACTTAAGTTCCGATTGTTGATGTTTTATTCGAATTCGAAAGGGCCAGACCTATATATATTATAAAGAAAGTAATCCAGCTCGTTGATTCCTACCACTTAATCTTAATTTATTGTATCTTCCCGGAGTTCCCTCTCCGGGAATTCATCTTTTATTATTCCAGTATATTACTTTATTTATACCTTTAATTGATGATCTTTATTTTATTGGAAATCGTGTAAAGATTATTTGGATTTGATACAGCTACTTGTGCAAGCATTTTACGATTAAGAATCAATTTCTTCTTGTACAGGTTGTGTATTAATTTACTATAACTATCGAATACTTTATATACCCGCGTTGCTGCGTTTATCCGAGTGATCCACAAACGACGAAAATCCCTCTTTTGCCTACCTCTATCTCGATGAGAGGAAACAAAAGCTCTTTTTACCTGTTGGGTAATCATTCGATTAAGTCTTAAATGAGCCCCTCTAAAGTTTGAGGCAAATGAACGCATTTTTGTTCGTCGTCTCCGGGCTATATATCCTCGCGGAACTCTGGTCATTGAATCAAATTAACCTTAATGAATAACTAATGATTTCTCTTCTTTTAGCCACCCTTTTTCTCATTAATAACAAAACTAATTATTCCGATATATAAAATATTAATTCCAATGGCTTTTGCTATAGTAACCTTCCCAACCACGATTTTTTATTCCACTCCGTTCAGTTATTTCTATACGAAATAACAAATTCATTCTAATAATACTAAAAAAAATAGTGGGTTCCATCGTTTCTATGGTTCCCTTTTAAACGGTGAGGCCCTCTCTATACACCGGAGCCCTTTCTTTCATCAAAAGGTATTGCGAACTTGTATAGTCCACATTCTTTGGCTCTACCTATCCATTATAGAGTAAATAGCTCTTTTCACAATAAGAGTTATCCATACAGTGACGGTATTTAATTATGAAAGTTGGCTAAGTAGCTGACCCTGTTAGTCCGTTCTTTTAAGATAAAGGAGCATAAGCCTTTTTCTTTTTATTACTATTTCCTCCGCTTAATGGATAACCATTTGCTACCAATGGGAGAATTGCTTCTTATTTCCAATTTAGATAATTGGATTTGCACCAAAGGAAACCATAAATTCCATATACCATAGAAATCTAGGATAGAGAAGCTATATCCTATTCATTGGTACTAATCATGGATACTTCAATTTTTTTTATATTTGTTTGAAGTCATGATCTGAACGAGTCGCACATACACCCTAGCACATGTTCCTCGACGCTGAGGGCATCCTTTAAGCGCGGCCGTTTTTCGAGCATTTCGTATTGGCTGTCTTGCGTTTCTAATAAGTTGTTTAACCGTCGGCATGTTGTATGTATATAGAAAAAAATGGATTGGTTTAGATCCATCTTAACCTGATGATTGCTCATCATGAAGTCTTTCTATTTTCTATTAAATCGAGGAAAACACGAATTTAGCTGTGAAATAACTTTACAAGAAATCCGGACACTACCAATCCTTAAACATTTCTGGAAACCACACTGGATCAGTATCGCAGTGCTTGTCAATCATTTCATCCCCTACAATATCGACAAGTCCATAAGCTTTGGCTTCGTCTGCTGACATAAAAACATCCCTTTCCATGTCTTCGGATACAACCCAAAAAGGCTTGCCTGTTCTTACTGCATAAACCCTTGTGATCATTTCGCGAACTTTGTGTAACTCTTCTACTTCTAGTAAAAATTCTGGTGTCCTTGCCCGATAATAAGCACTAGCAGGTTGGTGAAGCATAATCCTCGCGTGAGGGAATGCTATACGCTTGGTGGGTTCTCCTCCAAGCAGAATGAAGGACGCCATGGAGGCGGCTATTCCGAGGCATATTGTATATATATCTGGTGTCACCGTTTGCATCGTATCAAAAATAGCCATTCCTGAGATTAGCCACCCGCCTGGGGAGTTTATAAACAAAAAAATATCACTAATTCCATCTTCTATACTCAGATATACCATGAGACCTGTAATATGATTCGTGATCTCGCAACGAATCTCTTGACCTAAAAAAAGTGTCCTTTCTCGATACATAACATTGTATAAGTCAACCCAAGTCGCTTCTTCATCTCCAGGAATCCGGTAAGGTACTTTTGGAACACCAATGGGCATATTAGATTAATATTATTAAATTTAAGTAAGAAAACCACACTTTAATATGGAAACGTAAGAATGGAACAGAAAGAAAGAATCCGCAGTTTATTGTCTTAATTTTTATTCTTATTCTATATGAATATTATAGATTCTATTAATACGTAGATTGAAAGGTTATACATATAAGGAATGTAAGACAGATTGAATAAAGAAAAGGGAATGGGTGATTTGAATGCTAAACAAAGAGGGGTAGCGATCTATTCTTCGTTTTTTCCAAATTGGCCAAGTTACCCATTGCATATTGGCACTTATCGAGTATAGAATAGATCTGCTTCTCTTTCTTCTTATGAACAGAATTGGCTTCTTATTTTTAATGGAATGAAATAAATATTCGCGCTTTCTGACACAGAATCCCCTAGAAGGGTTAGGTACATAGGATATGGATAGTCTTTTTCAATGCGATAAAATAAAGCGACATCGTGTCTATTTTTCTTTGCTAAAGGGGTATTTCCATGGGTTTGCCTTGGTATCGTGTTCATACTGTCGTATTGAATGATCCGGGTCGATTGCTTGCGGTGCATATAATGCACACAGCTCTAGTTTCTGGTTGGGCTGGCTCAATGGCTTTATACGAATTAGCAGTTTTTGATCCCTCTGATCCTGTTCTGGATCCAATGTGGAGACAAGGTATGTTCGTAATTCCCTTCATGACTCGTTTAGGAATAACGGATTCGTGGGGTGGTTGGAGTATTTCAGGAGGAACTGTAACAAATCCGGGTATTTGGAGTTATGAAGGTGTGGCAGGTACGCATATTGTGTTTTCTGGCTTGTGTTTCTTGGCAGCGATCTGGCATTGGGTATATTGGGACCTAGAAATATTCTCTGATGAG